>NC_084638.1:28692888-28745388 GCF_033978795.1 Nerophis ophidion | reverse complement strand
AAGACAAACCACCTGAGTCCTCACAGCTTCATCACAGTCCAAGTAAGCACAACATCCACATATCATCTAATACAATGTTTGTGATACATGTTCACACATTTATGACTAAAGATAAAGATAAACTTGCTTTTTAACACCACCATTTAAACATGAATGCTCATCAATCATCAACAGTGTAATTGCTGGGGTGTAACCATGTGACCTGGAGGCCGTCCTCCTTACCTCACGTGGTCAAATGAAGGCAATCATTCAATATGGCTACTGTTTATTTACCTTTAGCAGCACATATGTCAGCATATTTCAAGGGTTTAGTGGTGAAGATTAGGGATTTATTTGTGTATACGTGTATTTGTATTGAACCGTTTCGGTACGGGGGTTTCGGTTCCGTTCGGAGGTGTACCGAACGAGTTTCCACACGAACATATTAAGCTAAAGTCTTGACAAGCTGCTTCACCTCGTTCTGCCTGTCTCTGTCAGTACTCTACACAGCACCCAGCATTGTCGCACCCACACAACCATCTGATTGGTTACCGACAGAGCAGTAACAGCCAATCAGCAGTTTATATTCAGAGCGCAAGGAGTCAGTGCTCCACCGTCGTCATGAGAAAGGTAGGTGTTTAGCAGGTAAGCATCAGGCAGCGGACTCTCCCCAAATTGTAATTAACACCTCCCAGTCAACTACAAACCCTGTTTCCATATGAGTTGGGAAATTGTGTTGGATGTAAATATAAACAGAATACAATGATTTGCAAATCCTTTTCAAACCATATTCAGTTGAATATGCTACAAAGACAACACATTTGATGTTCAAATTCATAAATATTTTTTTATTTTGCAAATTATCATTAACTTTAGAATTTGATGCCAGCAACACGTGACAAAGAAGTTGGGAAAGGAGGCAATAAATACTGATAAAGTTGAAGAATGCTCATCAAACACTTATTTGGAACATCCCACAGGTGTGCAGGCTAATTGGGAACAGGTGGGTGCCATGATTGACTATAAAAGCAGCTTCCATGAAATGCTAAGTAATTCACAAACAAGGATGAGGTGAGGTCACCACTTTGTAAGCAAATTGTCAAACAGTTTTAGAACAACAATTCTCAACGAGCTATTTCAAGGAATTTAGGGATTTTACCATCCACGCTGCGTAAAATCATCAAAAAGTTCAGAGAATCTGGAAAAATCACTGCACGTAAGTGATGATATTACGGACCTTTGATCCTTCAGGCTGTACTGCATCAAAAACCGACATCAGTGTGTAAAGGATATCACCACATGGGCTCAGGAACACTTCATAAAACCACTGTCAGTAACTACAGTTGGTCGCTACATCTGTAAGTGCAAGTTAAAACTCTACTATGCAAAGCAAAACCCATTTATCAACAATATCCTGAAACGCCGCCGGTTTGGCTGGGCCCGAGATCATCTAAGATGGACTGATGTAAGGGGGAAAAGAGTTCTGTGCTCTGACAAGTCCACATTTCAAATTTTATTTGGAAATAGAGGACGTGGTGTCCTCCAGAACAAAGAGGAAAATAACCTCCCGGATTGTTGTAGGCGCAAAGTGTAAAAGCCAGCATGTGTGATGGTATGGGGGTGTATTAGTGCCCAAGGCATGGGTAACTTACACATCTGTGAAGGCACCATTAATGCTGAAAG
Source organism: Nerophis ophidion (assembly GCF_033978795.1). Lineage (NCBI taxonomy): Eukaryota > Metazoa > Chordata > Actinopteri > Syngnathiformes > Syngnathidae > Nerophis > Nerophis ophidion. Next base: position 28,743,726 of record NC_084638.1, on the reverse strand, counting down.
GTACATACAGCTTTTGGAGCAACATATGTTGTCATCCAAGTAACGTTATCATGGACGGCCCCGCTTATTTTAGCAAGACAAGTGTTACAACAGCGTGGCTTTGTCGTAAAAGAGTGCGGGTACTTTCCTGTCCCGCCTGCAGTCCAGACCTGTCTCCCACGGAAAATGTGTGGCGCATTGTGAAGCGTAAAATACATACAAAATTCATAGTCATTATTGTCACCGATGTCCCACTGGGTGTGAGTTTTCCTTGCCCTTATGTGGGCCTACCGAGGATGTCGTAGTGGTTTGTGCAGCCCTTTGAGACACTAGTGATTTAGGGCTATATAAGTAAACATTGATTGATTGATTGAAATAGGACAGTGGAGACCCCGGACTGAAGCTCTACATAAAACAAGAATGGGAAAGAATTCCACTTTCAAAGCTTCAACAATTAGTTTCCTCAGTTCCCAAACGTGTATTGAGTGTTGTTAAAAGAAAAGGTGATGTAACACAGTGGTGAACATGCCCTTTCCCAACTACTTTGGCACGTGTTGCAGCCATGAAATTCTAAGTTAACTATTATTTGCAAAAAAAAATAAAGTTTATGAGTTTGAACATCAAATATGTTGTCTTTGTAGTGCATTCAACTGAATATGGGTTGAAAGCAAATCATTGTATTCTGTTTATATTTACATCTAACACAATTTCCCAACTCATAAGGAAACAGGGTTTGTACTAATAACACCACTAGGAGCCCGTTGACGTTCTAGAAACAAACAGCAGCTCAGCACGCTCGCAGTCCTGGCTTGAGGTGAAAGCTAATTAGCTTTTAACGTTAGCGCATTTTTCGGTGTGTGTGTGTGTGTGTGTGTGTGTGTGTGTGTGTGTGTGTGTGTGTGTGTGTGTGTGTGTGTGTGTGTGTGTGTGTGTGTGTGTGTGTGTGTGTGTGTGTGTGTGTGTGTGTTACAAACAGCAAAGCCCTGTCTGTCTGTTATTTCACTTTTCCTTTTTCTGTTAATTGAGCTGTTTTGAAGCAGCAAAAAAGGACATTATGTTAAATGAAGAGTTTCTATCTCTGATAGTTGATATAATAATGAGTTTTTTAGGTATTTCCAAGATGGCGCCAGTATGTTCTTTGGCCTGCCGTCTCTCGCTGTCAGCTCTGTTCGTTTTTCTGTTGTTTGCGTCTATTTTCATCTCTGTCAGCTCACGGCTTGTGTTTGGCCGCCAAACACTGTTGGATCTTTGCTCCTCTAACACTGATATGATCAATTTCGACGTTGGTTTTTCGACGTCCCAGTAAGCTTTTTCACCTGGCCGGATTCCTGCCTTCCTTTCCCGTCTCCTGGCTCCTCTCCCTCAGCGGCAGTGTCTCCGGCGCTGCGGTAAACGTGGCGGCCAGCTGGTGAAAGTTGGGGCACTCCCGGCTTCCCAAAGGAGGAATGGTGCGGTATCCGGTCTCCTCCTGTATCCACGCTCGCTGGATCCCATCGGTTCCTGGCTTGTTCCTATCTCGTTGGTTTGGAGGATGAGGCTTGCCGCCGTTGCTCCTGCTGTCCCCGCCCCCGGAGGCTGTGTGTCGGGCCCCACCTGGATTAGCTGCGGCCTTGGACGTGCTGGCCCCCGCCAGGTTCAGTCTTGTGAACGCAAGATCTTTGACAAACAAAACGTTTATCCGTAACATCAGCTGCTGTTGACGGTCCCTGACACAAGGCTGAAGGTTAGAGGTGACAGAGCATTTGCCGCTGCTACTCGCAAGCTCTGGAACAACTTACCTTTGAGTGTTAGACAGGCCTCCTCTCTTCCTGTTTTTAAATCACTCTTAAAAACACACTTTTATTCCATGGACTTTAACATTCTGTGATCTCCATTCTGCTATAGAAGCCCATTATGCACCTGCTGTGAACCTGTTTCTGTTTTTTATTTATGTATTTATTTTTTATCGTGCTTTGTTTTTGTTGTGTTTGCTAGTTTCCCTTGTGTTATCTTTTAACCCGCCTATTGTACAGCACTTTGTGGTAAATATTAAATGTGCTTTATAAGTAAAGTTGATTTCATTTGATTTGACCAAAGCTGAACTTTTCTAAAGAATGTTTGTTTTCTCCTGTTCGGCAGACGTTGAAAAAGAACCTCTACCCCATGAGGAGGAGGAACCACAGTCCCCCCACATACACGAGGAAGAAAAGGTACCACATTCCCAACACATTAAAGAGGGAAGAGAGGAGAAACAGCCCCGCCACATTAAAGAGGAAGACAAGACGCCACAGACCCATCGTGTTAAACTGACCCTTCACATTAAAGGGCAAACGGAGGACCCACTGACCCCTCACTTTAAGGAGGAAGAGGTGGACTCACTGACCCTTTACTTTAAGGAGGAAAAGGAGGAGCAAGAGGTGGTGCACATTAAAGAGGAAGAGGGCATCAGTCAGCCTAAATGGTTGGAGGAGTTCCCAGTGAGTGTGAAGAGTGAAGATGATGAAAGTGAGGAGAGGGGAGGGGGGGAGCCTCCAAGCAGCAGCTCAACACAACACATGACAACAGAAGCTGATGGAGACCACTGTGGAGGATCACAAGCAGACAAGCTCTTAGCTCCACTATCAGATAGTGAGGACACAACCTCACACTCTCCTCACACTGATGATGAAGACTCTAAAGATGATGCAACATGTCACACTGACAACACTCACTTCACATGTTCTACCTGTCACAAAACTTTTAAATACTGTCGTTATCTGAAAAGACACATGAAAACACACACTGGAGAAAAACCTTTTATCTGTTCAACCTGTGGTAAAGGTTTTACACAAAGTCACTATTTGAAAGGACACATGAGAACACACACTGGAGAAAAAACTTTTTCCTGTTCGACCTGTGGTAAAGGTTTTACACAAAGTCACTATTTGAAAGTACACATGAGAACACACACTGGTGAAAAACTTTTTTTCTGTTCAACCTGTGGTAAAGGTTTTACAAGAAGTGAAGATGTGAAAAGACATGAGAGAACACACACTGGTGAAAAAAAGTTTTCCTGTTCAACCTGTGGTAAAGGTTTTACACAAAGTCATTGTTTGAAAGCACACATGAGAACACACACTGGTGAAAAATCTTTTTCTTGCTCAGAATGTGGTAAAGATTTTTTTCAAAGTAAACATTTAAAAGAACACATGAGAACACACACGGGTGAAAAACCTTTTGTCTGTTCAACCTGTGGTAAAGGTTTTACACAAAGTCACACTTTAAAAGAACACAAGAGAACACACACTGGTGAAAAACCTTTTTCCTGTTCAACCTGTGGTAAAGGTTTTACAAGAAGTACATATGTGAAAGTACACATGAAAAATCACATTCCTGTTCAATCTGCAACAGAAGCTTTTGTGAGCGATCAAACACATGAGAAGACACCCAGGAGAGAAAGTGTTGAGTTGCAGTGTGTGTGGTGAAAGATTGTCTTCTAAGTACCAGTGTAAGAAACACAAGTGTGCTGGTGAGAACAGCAGCAGCAAATGAAACTGCAGGATTTGAAATACATGCCCCTTTGTTTGGTCACAGTAAGTTTTTTGTTTTTGTTGATCATAACCATGCCATCGCGTTGTTTTAGTTTATAGTTCATTATTATTCATGCCACCGAGCAAGTGTTTTTGTTTCATGTTTGTATTTTGTAGCCTAGTATTCGTACCTCTTTGTGAGCGCCCTTTGTTTTTGTTTTTTTTATTATAGTATATCATTAAATTAATCATGTACTCACATTCCACGTTCCAAATTCCCTCTGCATCAAAGAAGCAAAATCAATCCAAGTCAAAGTCCTGACACATACAGTAAACATGTATTTATTATTCTCTAAATAAGGCACACTTGGAAATAATGAATATTCTTTGTGTGCAATTGCAGCAGAAGTCCACAGGAGGGCGCACGTTCCCTCTTCATAAGTCCGCCCCCCCTCCCCCACTTTCCTATTTTTTTAACATCAGTTATATGTCTATCATTATATATATTATATTGTTTTACAGCCCAGCCCTATGATCTTTCTTCAAATTACTGTGTTTTTTAATTGACTTCGATTTGATGTCTTTTGCAATATATATTGACATCGTTGACATCATGTCCACTAAAGACGCTGAGATCATTATCCATGCGTTTGTTACGTCTCGTCTCGATTACTGTAACGTATTATTTTGGGGTCTCCCCATGTCTAGCATTAAAAGATTACAGTTGGTACAAAATGCGGCTGCTAGACTTTTGACAAGAACAAGAAAGTTTGATCATATTACGCCTGTACTGTATATACCTTTATATACATATATACATACATATACACCTATACTGTATATACCTTTATATACATATATACATACATATATACCTATACTGGCTCACCTGCACTGGCTTCCTGTGCACTTAAGATGTGACTTTAAGGTTTTACTACTTACGTATAAAATACTACACGGTCTAGCTCCATCCTATCTTGCCGATTGTATTGTACCATATGTCCTGGCAAGAAATCTGCGTTCAAAGGACTCCGGCTTATTAGTGATTCCTAGAGCCCAAAAAAAGTCTGCGGGCTATAGAGCGTTTTCATTTCGGGCTCCAGTACTCTGGAATGCCCTCCCGGTAACAGTTCGAGATGCCACCTCAGTAGAAGCATTTAAGTCTCACCTTAAAACTCATTTGTATACTCTAGCCTTTAAATAGACTCCCTTTTTAGACCAGTTGATCTGCCGCTTCTTTTCTTTTTCTCCTATGTCCCACTCTCCCTTGCGGAGGGGGTCCGGTCCGATCCGGTGGCCATGTACTGCTCGCCTGTGTATCGGCTGGGGACATCTCTGCGTTGCTGATTCGCCTCCGCTTGGGATGGTTTCCTGCTGGCTCCGCTGTGAACGGGACCCTCGCTGCTGTGTTGGATCCATTATGGATTGAACTTTCACAGTGTCATGTTAGACCCGCTCGACATCCATTGCTTTGGTCCTCTCCAAGGTTCTCATAGTCATCATTGTCACCGACGTCCCACTGGGTGTGAGTTTCCTTGCCCTTATGTGGGCCTACCGAGGATGTCGTAGTGGTTTGTGTTGTGGTTTGTGCAGCCCTTTGAGACACTAGTGATTTAGGGCTATATAAGTAAATGTAACCTATACGTGCTACAAAGCAATGCAATAAATATATATATAGGGTTTTATGGGCTAGGAAGAGAAGACTAGTTTCAACTCGTAGAGAGAGAAAAAGCTTGAATTGTAGTTTGGTTGACAGCAGATATACACACACAGTGATGGACAGCAGATATACACACACAATGATGGACAGCAGATATATACACACAATGATGGACAGCAGATATACACACACAATGATGGACAGCAGATATATACACACAATGATGGACAGCAGATATACACACACAATGATGGACAGCAGATATATACACACAATGATGGACAGCAGATATATACACACAATGATGGACAGCAGATATACACACACAATGATGGACAGCAGATATATACACACAATGATGGACAGCAGATATATACACACAATGATGGACAGCAGATATACACACACAATGATGGACAGCAGATATACACACACAATGATGGACAGCAGATATACACACACACAATGATGGACAGCAGATATACACACACACACACACACACACACTTGAGTTGAATGGCCATTCAACATGAAAGCAATTTGAAGAGACAAAACCCAAGTACTATATACATATATACAATTTAAAGAGACAAAACACAAGTACTATATACATATATACAATTTAAAGAGACAAAACACAAGTACTATATACATATATACAATTTGAAGAGACAAAACACAAGTACTATATACATATATACAATTTAAAGAGACAAAACACAAGTACTATATACATATATACAATTTAAAGAGACAAAACACAAGTACTATATACATATATACAATTTAAAGAGACAAAACACAAGTACTATATACATATATACAATTTAAAGAGACAAAACACAAGTACTATATACACATATACAATTTGAAGAGACAAAACACAAGTACTATATACACATATACAATTTAAAGAGACAAAACACAAGTACTATATACATATATACAATTTAAAGAGACAAAACTCAAGTACTATGTACATATATACAATTTAAAGAGACAAAACACAAGTACTATATACATATATACAATTTAAAGAGACAAAACACAAGTACTATATACATATATACAATTTAAAGAGACAAAACACAAGTACTATATACATATATACAATTTAAAGAGACAAAACACAAGTACTATATACATATATACAATTTAAAGAGACAAAACACAAGTACTATATACATATATACAATTTGTAGAGACAAAAAACAAGTACTATATACATATATACAATTTAAAGAGACAAAACACAAGTACTATATACATATATACAATTTAAAGAGACAAAACACAAGTACTATATACATATATACAATTTAAAGAGACAAAACACAAGTACTATATACATATATACAATTTAAAGAGACAAAACACAAGTACTATATACATATATACAATTTAAAGAGACAAAACACAAGTACTATATACACATATACAATTTGAAGAGACAAAACACAAGTACTATATACACATATACAATTTAAAGAGACAAAACACAAGTACTATATACACATATACAATTTAAAGAGACAAAACACAAGTACTATATACACATATACAATTTAAAGAGACAAAACACAAGTACTATATACACATATACAATTTAAAGAGACAAAACACAAGTACTATATACATATATACAATTTAAAGAGACAAAACACAAGTACTATATACATATATACAATTTAAAGAGACAAAACACAAGTACTATATACATATATACAATTTGAAGAGACAAAACACAAGTACTATATACATATATACAATTTAAAGAGACAAAACACAAGTACTATATACATATATACAATTTGAAGAGACAAAAAACAAGTACTATATACATATATACAATTTAAAGAGACAAAACACAAGTACTATATACATATATACAATTTAAAGAGACAAAACACAAGTACTATATACATATATACAATTTAAAGAGACAAAACACAAGTACTATATACATATATACAATTTAAAGAGACAAAACACAAGTACTATATACATATATACAATTTGAAGAGACAAAACACAAGTACTATATACATATATACAATTTAAAGAGACAAAACACAAGTACTATATACATATATACAATTTAAAGAGACAAAACACAAGTACTATATACATATATACAATTTAAAGAGACAAAACACAAGTACTATATACATATATACAATTTAAAGAAACAAAACACAAGTACTATATACATATATACAATTTAAAGAGACAAAACACAAGTACTATATACATATATACAATTTAAAGAGACAAAACACAAGTACTATATACATATATACAATTTAAAGAGACAAAACACAAGTACTATGTACATATATACAATTTAAAGAGACAAAACACAAGTACTATATACATATATACAATTTGAAGAGACAAAACACAAGTACTATATACATATATACAATTTGAAGAGACAAAAAACAAGTACTATGTACATATATACAATTTAAAGAGACAAAACACAAGTACTATATACATATATACAATTTAAAGAGACAAAACACAAGTACTATATACATATATACAATTTGAAGAGACAAAACACAAGTACTATATACATATATACAATTTGAAGAGACAAAACACAAGTACTATATACATATATACAATTTGAAGAGACAAAACACAAGTACTATATACATATATACAATTTAAAGAGACAAAACACAAGTACTATATACATATATACAATTTGAAGAGACAAAACACAAGTACTATATACATATATACAATTTGAAGAGACAAAACACAAGTACTATATACATATATACAATTTAAAGAGACAAAACACAAGTACTATATACATATATACAATTTAAAGAGACAAAACACAAGTACTATATACATATATACAATTTAAAGAGACAAAACACAAGTACTATATACATATATACAATTTGAAGAGACAAAAAACAAGTACTATGTACATATATACAATTTAAAGAGACAAAACACAAGTACTATATACATATATACAATTTAAAGAGACAAAACACAAGTACTATATACATATATACAATTTGAAGAGACAAAACACAAGTACTATATACATATATACAATTTGAAGAGACAAAACACAAGTACTATATACATATATACAATTTGAAGAGACAAAACACAAGTACTATATACATATATACAATTTAAAGAGACAAAACACAAGTACTATATACATATATACAATTTGAAGAGACAAAACACAAGTACTATATACATATATACAATTTGAAGAGACAAAACACAAGTACTATATACATATATACAATTTAAAGAGACAAAACACAAGTACTATATACATATATACAATTTAAAGAGACAAAACACAAGTACTATATACATATATACAATTTGAAGAGACAAAACACAAGTACTATATACATATATACAATTGCATTTAACTATTCAGTGTCTCTGGATCTTGTTTAAATGTCAGTTCAGATAGTTGTTCTTGGAAAAAAGGATGGCAGTACAGTCCATGTGCTGCAGGTAAAGTGACAATTGTAAAGTGTTGGCTGGAGAGTCTCCTACCAGCCCAGACAGAGCAGGTTGTGCTCAGCTTCCTGGCTGGAATCTTCCAAACTTGATCCTTGGACTAGGTGATTCTTTTCCATAGCTGGCCATCAAAAAGAGAAGCCTGGCCTGTGTAAGAGCCAGAACCATTCTTATAGATCCATGTCTACACAAATAATCTTCATTAAATAACACTCAATTGCGTTATCTAGTATTCATAATATATTGATCAATAATATATTATCAAGTATTCATAATACATATTCAATAATTTCTAGTTCTTTCCTCCATATTGTACAATATAAATCAATAAACATGAGAATCACAATATGCAATAAAATGCTGAAACAAGCATTAGCAGCATAATTATGAGCAACACAAAGCAGTCAGTGCACTAAATGTGCTTATGATGTAAAGACATAAAAGTACATTCAATACACAAATGTGATCATTAGTTGAAGTCATAAATATGTTAATAAGGAGGATTGAGAATATTCCAGAAAGAAGAAAGATGAATGCTTGAAGTGCTATTGTCATCAATATGGACTCACCAACTCAGCTTCTACAGTCAAACACAGCTTCATGACAAACAATGGAAGTCTGCTCTATAAAGTGACAAAATAGTCATGTCGTTTGAAATGGGTCAGCACAATATTTCAGGTGAAAAGAAGGTTTAAAAACTACTTTGAGCAGAAATGTCATCCATCTCTCATGTCCTGTCTCCTGGCTACTTCCTGCTAGCGGCTTATAAGCACCACTGATTGGACCGCGGCGGACACGTGACAAGGGAGGAGTGCAAAGAGTTACCAAAGAGTAAACAGAGCAAGAGCATAGCAGTCACTTCCGGCTACCGGTACATACCTGCAGCTGATTGGACTGTGGCGGTCATGTGACTAGGAAGTGTGCAAAGAGTAAATAGAAAGGCAAGAGCCTAATAGTCTCCGCAAATGTATTTGACACCTGCGTTACATAAACATTGATTGATTGATTGATTGATCGTTTAATCGCCCAACCCTATCGGCATTTTTCCATTTTTTTCTATTTTTTTTATATGTCATGCTATATTTTTTTATTTATTTATGTTTTGCGATAAATATTGGTATTGTTTTGTCGCCCAGCCCTATCGGCCTTTATTTATTTATTTATTTATTTTTTTACCCAAGTTATGTTTCTCATAAACTTATATTCTTACACTAAACATGTATTTAATATTTATGCAGTAAACATGTATTTAATAATAATACACTAAACATGTATTTAATATTTATACACTAAACATGTATTTAATATTAATACACTAAACATGTATTTAATATTTATACACTAAACATGTATTTAATATTTATGCAGTAAACATGTATTTAATATTAATACACTAAACATGTATTTAATATTCATGCAGTAAACATGTATTTAATATTAATACACTAAACATGTATTTAATATTTATACACTAAACATGTATTTAATATTAATACACTAAACATGTATTTAATATTTATACACTAAACATGTATTTAATATTAATACACTAAACATGTATTTAATATTCATACACTAAACATGTATTTAATATTCATACACTAAACATGTATTTAATATTAATACACTAAACATGTATTTAATATTCATACACTAAACATGTATTTAATATTAATACACTAAACATGTATTTAATATTTATACACTAAACATGTATTTAATATTAATACACTAAACATGTATTTAATATTCATACACTAAACATGTATTTAATATTTATACACTAAACATGTATTTAATATTTATACACTAAACATGTATTTAATATTAATACACTAAACATGTATTTAATATTTATACACTAAACATGTATTTAATATTAATACACTAAACATGTATTTAATATTCATACACTAAACATGTATTTAATATTCATACACTAAACATGTATTTAATATTCATACACTAAACTTGTATTTAATATTAATACAAAAAACATGTATTTAATTTTAATAAACTAAACATATATTTAATATTAATACACAAAACGTGTATTTAATATTAATACACTAAACATGTATTTAATATTTATACACCAAACATGTATTCAATATTTATACACTAAACATGTATTTAATATTCATACACTAAACATGTATGTAATATTTATACACTAAACATGTATTTAATATTTATACACTAAACATGTATGTAATATTTATACACTAAACATGTATGTAATATTTATACACTAAACATGTATTTAATTTTCATACACTAAACATGTATGTAATATTTATACACCAAACATGTATTTAATATTCATACACTAAACATGTATTTAATATTTATATACTAAACATGTATTTAATATTCATACACTAAACATAAATTTAATATTTATACACTAAACATGTATTTAATATTTATACACTAAACATGTATTTAATATTTATACACTAAACATGTATTTAATATTTATACACTAAACATGTATTTAATATTTATACACTAAACATGTATTTAATATTTATACACTAAACATATATTTAATATTTATACACTAAACATGTATTTAATATTTATACACTAAACATGTATTTAATATTTATACACTAAACATGTATTTAATATTCATACACTAAACATGTATGTAATATTTATACACCAAACATGTATTTAATATTCATACACTAAACATGTATTTAATATTTATATACTAAACATGTATTTAATATTCATACACTAAACATAAATTTAATATTTATACACTAAACATGTATTTAATATTTATACACTAAACATTTATTTAATATTTATACACCAAACATGTATTTAATATTCATACACTAAACATGTATTTAATATTTATATACTAAACATGTATTTAATATTCATACACTAAACATAAATTTAATATTTATACACTAAACATGTATTTAATATTTATACACTAAACATGTATTTAATATTTACACACTAAACATGTATTTAATATTTATACACCAAACATGTATTTAATATTCATACACTAAACATGTATTTAATATTTATATACTAAACATGTATTTAATATTCATACACTAAACATATATTTAATATTTATACACTAAACATGTATTTAATATTTATACACTAAACATGTATTTAATATTTATACACTAAACATGTATTTAATATTCATACACTAAACATGTATGTAATATTTATACACCAAACATGTATTTAATATTAATACCATAAATACCTGTATGATCAGTGTCAGAGCTTGGTCCGCATTGCCGGCAGTAAGTCGGTCACATTTCAAGTGAGGGTTGGACTCCGCCAAGGCTGTCCTTTGTCACCGATTCTGTTCATAACTTTTATGGACAGAACTTCTAGGCGCAGTCAAGGCGTTGAGGGGTTCCGGTTTGGTGGCCGCAGGATTAGGTCTCTGCTTTTTGCAGATGATGTGGTCCTGATGGCTTCATCTGGCCGGGATCTTCAACTCTCACTGGATCGGTTAGCAGCCGAGAGTGAAGCGACTGGAATGAGAATCAGCACCTCCAAGTCAGAGTCCATGGTTCTCGCCCGGAAAAGGGTGGAGTGCCATCTCCGGGTTGGGAAGGAGACCCTGCCCCAAGTGGAGGAGTTCAAGTACCTAGGAGTCTTGTTCACGAGTGGGGGAAGAGTGGATCGTGAGATCGACAGGCGGATCGGTGCGGTGTCTTCAGTCATGCGGGCGCTGTATCGATCCGTTGTGGTGAAGAAGGAGCTGAGCCGGAAGGCAAAGCTCTCTATTTACCGGTCGATCTACGTTCCCATCCTCACCTATGGTCATGAGCTTTGGGTCATGACCGAAAGGATAAGATCACGGGTACAAGCGGCCGAAATGAGTTTCCTCCGCCGGGTGGCGGGGCTCTCCCTTAGAGATAGGGTGAGAAGCTCTGCCATCCGGGAGGAACTCAAAGTAAAGCCACTGCTCCTCCACATCGAGAGGAGCCAGATGAGGTGGTTCAGGCATCTGGTCAGGATGCCACCCAAACGCCTCCCTAGGGATGTGTTTAGGGCACGTCCAACCGGTAGGAGGCCACGGGGAAGACCCAGGACACGTTGGGAAGACTATGTCTCCCAGCTGGCCTGGGAACGCCTCGGGATCCCCCGGGAAGAGCTGGACTAAGTGGCTGGGGAGAGGAAAGTCTGGGCTTCTTTGCTCAGGCTGCTGCCCCCGCGACCCGACCTCGAATAAGCGGAAGAAGATGGATGGATGGATGGATGTTTTTAATATTTAAACGTGTATTTAATATTTATACACCAAACATGTAAACAACGTCCTCCCACACCCCATTTATACATACGTGTATATGTATATATATATATACATATATATACATACATACATATATATACATATTCATATATATGTATTTACAGCATACATCTATATATATATTTGTATATACATATGTATATATATATATATGTATATACAGTATATGCATATATATGTACATATATATATATATATATATATATATATATATATATATATATATATATATATATATATATACACATACATATATATATACATATGTATGCATGTATGTATTAGAGGTGTGGGAAAAATCGATTCTAATATGGTGTGCAATTCACAATCGATTCCCTTTTTTTTATGTTTTTTTGTATTTATTTATTTTTTTTATCAATCCAACAAAACAATACACTGCAATACCATAACAATGCAATCCAATTCTAAAAGCAAAGCTGAGCCAGCAACACTCAGAACTGCAATAAACAGAGCAATTGAGAGACACAAACACCATACAGAACAAACCAAAAGTAGTGAAACAAAAATGAATATTATCAACAACAGTATCAATATTAGTTATAATTTCAGCATAGCAGTGATTAAAAATCCCTCATTGACATTATCATTAGACATTTATAAAAATAAAAAAAAAGAACAATAGTGTCACAGTGGCTTACACTTGCATGGCATCTCATAAGCTGGACAACACACTGTGTCCAATGTTTTCACGAAGATAAAATAAGTCATAGTTTTAATAGTTCAAACTAATTTACATTATTGCAATCACTTGATAAAACATTGTCCTTTACAATTATGAAAGCTTTTTTTTTTTTAAACCTACTACTCTGCCAGCAGGCTTCATGGTGGCAGAGGGGTTAGTGCGTCTGCCTCACAATACGAAGGTCCTGCAGTCCTGGGTTCAATCCCAGGCTCAGGATCTTTCTGTGTGGAGTTTGCATGTTCTCCCCGTAAATGTGTGGGTTCCCTCCTGGTACTCCGGCTTCCTCCCACCTCCAAAGACATGCACCTGGGGATAGGCCCCTCCCACCTCCAAAGACATGCACCTGGGGATAGGCCCCTCCCACTTCCAAAGACATGCACCTGGGGATAGGCCCCTCCCACCTCCAAAGACATGCACCTGGGGATAGGCCCCTCCCACCTCCAAAGACATGCACCTGGGGATAGGTTGATTGGCAACACTAAAATTGGCCCTAGTGTGAATGTTGTCTGAGATGGGTACAAACGCCCCCCGCGACCCAAAAAAAGGGAAGCAGCGGTAGAGATGGATGGATGGAAAAATAATAGTTAAAACAAATTTACATTATTGCAATCAGTTGATAAAACATTGTCCTTTACAATTATAAAAGCTTTTAAAAAAAATCTACTACTCTGCTAGCATGTCAGCAGACTGAGGTAGATCCTGCTGAAATCTATATATTGAATGAATACACAATCCTTTTCCATCGGAAAAATATCGTTTTTGAATTGAGAATCGCATTGAATAAAAAAAAAAATCGATATATTATAAAATTGTGACCCCAAGAATGAATATTGAAGACTCGTCAGAGCACAGAACACCTTTCCACTTTGCATCAGTCCATCTTAGATGATCTCAGGCCCAGCCAAGCTGGCAGCGTTTCAGGATATTGTTGATAAATGGGTTTTGCTTTGCATAGTAGAGTTTTAACTTGCACTTACAGATGTAGCGACCAACTGTAGTTACTGACAGTGGTTTTATGAAGTGTTCCTGAGCCCATGTGGTGATATCCTTTACACACTGAAGTCAGTTTTTGGTGCAGTACAGCCTGACGGAATCAAAAGTCCATAATATCATCACTTACGTGCAGTGATTTTTCCAGATTCTCTGAACTTTTTGATGATTTTACGGAGCGTGGATGGTAAAATGCCTAAATTCCTTGCAATAGCTCGTTGAGAATTGTTGTTCTAAAACTGTTTGACAATTTGCTTACAAAGTGGTGACCCTCACCCCATCCTTGTTTGTGAATGACTTAGCATTTCATGGAAGCTGCTTTTATAGCCAATCATGGCACCCACCTGTTCCCAATTAGCCTGCACACCTGTGGGATGTTCCAAATAAGTGTTTGATGAGCATTCCTCAACTTTATCAGTATTTATTGCCACCTTTCCCAACTTCTTTGTCACGTGTTGCTGGCATCAAATTCTAAAGTTAATGATTATTTGCAAAAAAAAATAATGTTTACGAGTTTGAACATCAAATATGTTGTCTTTGTAGCATATTCAACTGAATATGGCTTGAAAAGGATTTGCAAATCATTGTATTCTGTTTATATTTTACATCTAACACAATTTCCCAACTCATATGGAAATGGGTTTGTGTATATATATATATATATATATATATATATATATATCAATCATCTTGTGGAAATATTCATGGCATCTCTCTTCTCTCAGTGGCCGGCAAGGTACTTGCGAAAATTATGCTTTTTTGCCTTACATTTCCAACAGAGGGCATCCTCCCAGAGACACAGTGTGGCTTCAGAAAGAACCAAAGTACCCTAGACATGATCTTCGCTGCCCGTCAAATCCAGGAGAAATGCAGGGAACAAAACAAGGACCTCTACATTACCTTTATTGACCTCACCAAGTCCTTTGACACAGTTGACCGTGATTTGCGCTGGAGCATCCTTAGGAAGTTTGGTGCCCCCCCCCCCCCCCTCAAAGTTTCTCAGCATCCTAAAACAGTTTCACGATGGTATGCAGGCATGTGTACTTGTAGGCAGTGAACAGTCGCCATCTTTCCTTGCGATCTTTAATCTTTTCCTGGCAGCAGCCACACTCCTGCTCTGCCAGTCCATCACAAATGATAGTGATGTCTCCGTTGAGTTTCGCCTGGTTTGGAGCCTATTCAACATCCGGAGCCTACAGACAAAGACGAAGATGGCAGGCACCAACATCCAGACGCTGCAATATGCAGACGACTGCACACTCCTCGCCCACACTCCTGATGCCATGCAGCATGCACTAGACACCATGTCATCAGTCTACCGCTCACTAGGTCTGGTGATCAACACCCAGAAAACAGAGGTTCTCATCCAGGAGAGGTCCCCATCCCTACACACTCTGTCTTTACCATCAGCGGCACACTCCTCAAGCTCGTTGAGCAGTTTTGCTACCTCGGCAGCACTCTGACCCCAACATGCCAGATCGATGATGACATCCAGGCTCATATCAACTCAGCCTCCTCTGCCTTTGGGAGACTGCGCTCTCGGGTGTTTGAAAACAACCACCTTCGAACTCAACGAAAGTGTCAGTCTACAGGGCGGTGTGTGTTTCAACTCTGTTGTATGGGTCAGAAGCCTGGACGATATACCGCAGACACATCCGCTGCCTTGATGCATTTAACATCAGATGTCTCCAACGCATTCTTGGCATCACATGGCAGGACCGAGTTCCTCATACGGACATCTTACAGCACACTGAGTCCATAAGCATAGAGGCTACCCGGGCGCAGCGACAACTCCAGTGGGTTGGTCACACCATCCGGATGCCAGGACACCGATTGCCTCGTCAGTTGCTTTATGGTCAGCTCCTTTCAGCCAGCAGAAAGCCCGGCGGACAAAAGCTGCGGTACAAAGACCAACTGAAAGAGATATTGAAGAGCTGCAACATCAAACCCCAAGAACTTGAGACAGCTGCAGCTAATTGATCGCTGTGGCGTTCGCTGTGCCATGACGAGGTCATGTTCCTGGAGGAGTGTCGGAACCAACAACGGAGGGATCAGCGGAGGCGAAGACACACCCTGCAATTCCAAAACCATCCCAGCCCCCTGATCCAGGCCTGACATGTCCCCATTGTGTCAGGACGTGTGGTTCCAGGATTGGACTTCATAGTCATATGGAGTGGCATCGTCGCCAGCAACGATAGCCACCCACCAGAGCAACAAAATGGAAGCTACGTCATCTTCGATACGATGGACCGCCTAAGAGAAGAGAGGATGTATGTATGCATGTATATATGTATGTATGTATTTATATATTTATATGTATATATATTAGGGCTGCGAATCTTTGGGTGTCCCACGATTCGATTCAATATCGATTCTTGGAGTCACGATTCGATAATATTTAGATTTTTTTCGATTCAACGCGATTCTGTATTCATTCAATACAAAGGATTTTAGCAGGATCTACCCCAGTCTGCTGACATGCAAGCAAAGTAGTAGATTTCAAAAAAAAGCTTTTATAATTGTAAAGGGCAATGTTTTATCAACGTGAATGACTGCTCGCTGACTGCTGACTGCTTTTGTTGCAAAAAAGCTAAGTATCGTTCTGTGTGCTTTTAACTGTTTTGCAGATTTATTTACAACTTCTCGAACATATTTAATAGTTCAATTTAACTTGCAAATCACCCGATCTCTGTCTCACCACTCCGCCCTCAGCTAGCTAGCGAGTAAGCTAACAAGGCTAGCGGAGAAAGGCAGCGCCGGTCTGAAGGAAGCTTCTCCCCCGCCACCGTGACCACCACTTCCCGAAGACAGCTGGCACCCCACTCGGCGACAGAAAGTTCTGTGAGTATGGCTTCCAGCGCTTCGTGCACTTTACTCATGGATAGGTTGGCTCTGCTCGAGAACCGTGTCCGCCAGTTAGAGCAGTGTAATTTCGTAACTTTAGATGTTGTGGACACATCTGCTAGCGTTAGCTGTAGCGAGCTAACTAGTCCAGCTTGTAGCAGCCCTAAGCGGCCTACAAGCTACGGTGTACCAGTTGAGACGCATGATAGATTTAGCCCTTTAGCTAGTCCTACACCCCAGTCTACCGGGCACCACACTTTAGTCATAGGGGACTCCATCACCCGAAACATAAAGCTTAGCAAACCAGCCACAATTAAGTGTATTCCCGGGGGCAGAGCACCTGACATTGAAGCTAATCTTAGGGAGCTGACTCGCAACAGGCCTAGTAAACACGTACGACAGGCTAACCGCACCACTAGTTATGCGAATATAGTTATACACGTTGGCTCCAATGACGTTAGGATGAGACAATCAGAAATTACAAAGAGAAACATAGCCAGGGCTTGTAATCTCGCTAGAAAGATGTCCAGGCATCGAGTAATTGTTTCTGGCCCCCTGCCTGGGAGAGGCAATGATGACCCACCGTGCGTGGCGCTCCAGACTATAATTGATAGCTGTGGACT
The DNA here is from genome assembly GCF_033978795.1 of Nerophis ophidion. Lineage (NCBI taxonomy): Eukaryota > Metazoa > Chordata > Actinopteri > Syngnathiformes > Syngnathidae > Nerophis > Nerophis ophidion. Next base: position 28,725,617 of record NC_084638.1, on the reverse strand, counting down.
TACACAAATAATAAATGGACCGACGCATCACAGCGGTAATACGATAGATCTAGTGCTTGTCAGAGGTATCACCGTTTTCCAAAGTTATGATACTCCACTAAAGTAATGTCCGATCATTACCTTATAAAATTCGAAGTTCAGACTCATGTTCGTCAAACTAATAATAATAATAACAACTGCTATAGCAGCCGCAACATTAATACGGCCACAACGACAACTCTTGCTGACCTACTGCCCTCGGTAATGGCACCATTCCCAAAGTATGTGGGCTCTATTGATAACCTCACTAACAACTTTAACGACGCCCTGCGCGAAACCATTGATAACATAGCACCACTGAAGTTAAAAAAAGGCTCCAAAAATGCGTACGCCATGGTTTACAGAAGAAATTAGAGCTCAGAAATGATGTAGAAAGCTGGAACGCAAATGGCGCACGACTAAACTTGAGGTGCACCATAAAGCATGGAGTGATGATTTAATAACTTATAAACGCATGCTTACCTTAGCTAAAGCTAAATATTACTCAAATCTCATCCACCGTAAAAAAAACGATCCTAAATTGTTGTTTAGTACAGTAGCATCGCTAACCCAACAAGGGACTCCTTCCAGTAGCTCCACCCATTCGGCAGATGACTTTATGAAGTTTTTTAATAAGAAAATTGAAGTCATTAGAAAGGAGATTAAAGACAATGCGTCCCAGCTACAACTGGGTTCTATTAACACTGATACGATGGTATATACGGCGGATACTGCAAATATCAGAAATAGTTTCTCTCGTTTTGATGAAATAACATTAGAAGAATTGTTACGTGTAAATGGAAACTTTTTGGGAAACTTTTTAAGGAGCTCTTTGTATTATTAGGTCCATCAGTGCTAAATATTATAAACTTATCACTTTCCTCGGGCACTGTTCCCCTAGCATTCAAAAAAGCTGTTATTCATCCTCTCCTTAAAAGACCTAACCTCGATCCTGACCTCATGTCTCACCTTCCCTTTATTTCAAAAATCCTCGAACAAATTGTTGCGGAGCAGTTAAATGAACACTTAGCGTCTAACAATCTATGTGAAACCTTTCAATCCAGTTTCAGGGCAAATCACTCTACTGAAACAGCCCTCGCAAAAGTGACTAATGATCTATTGCTAACGATGGATTCTGATGAGTCATCTATGTTGCTGCTCCTCCATCTTAGCGCTGCTTTCAATACCGTCGATCATAATATTTTATTAGAGCGTATCAAAACACGAATTGGTATGTCAGACTTAGCCCTGTCTTGGTTTAACTCTTATCTTACTGATAGGATGCAGTGTGTCTCCCATAACAATGTGACCTCGGACTATGTTAAGGTAACGTGTGGAGTTCCCCAGGGTTCGGTCCTTGGCCCTGCACTCTTCAGCATCTACATGCTGCCGCTAGCTTAGCTTTCACTGTTATGATCATGACACCCAACTCTACATGCCCCCAAAGCTGACCAACACGCCAGATTGTAGTCAGCTGGAGGCGTGTCTTAATGAAATTAAACAATGGATGTCCACTAACGTTTTGCAACTCAACGCTAAGAAAAGGAAAATGCTGATTATCGGTCCTGCTGGACACAGACACTCATTTAATAACACCACTTGTGACAACCAAACATTTATCCACGTATTTAATAACACCACCGTAACATTTGAGAACCAAACAATTACACACCCATTTAATACCACCGTAACATGTGACAACTAGGGGTGTAACGGTATACAAAAACTTCGGTTCGGTACATACCTCGGTTCAGAAGTCAGTTCGGTTCATTTTCGGTACAGTAAGAAAACAACAAAATATACGTTTTTTGATTTAACACATTTGATAAATCTTCCACCAAAAATATTTTTCTTAGTAGAATATTTGATGTGAAGTAATCGGAAACTTGGATAGGTCAATAATTCATAATATTAATTTTGATTCAATATGTTTTGAGCAATGACAGTTTGAAAGAAAAAAAACAGCTTTGTTTTATTAGTCAACATTGCAACTTTTTCTAAATTACATTAAGCCTTTAAATTTCACTTTTGTTTATGTTTATTTTAATAGTATTTTTAGAATGTGCCATGGGCCTTTAAAACATTAGCTGTGTTCCGCAAATGGCCTCCGGAGCACACTTTTGACACCCCTGCTATAGATAACAAAAATTGATAAATGTATGGGTAAAAAGCAGAGGCTGGCGACGCATGCACGTTTATAATAACTCTCTCACTCTGTCTCTGGCCCGCCCTCACCAATGTTAACACTGCATGCACCACTTTTTTGTTTTTAGCCCCTTTAACCCTGAACGTACATTGAAAATACACGCAACCATAACTTAAAACGCCGGACATTTGAGGCATTTAAGAAACTCCACCTGGACAGCTCCGCAAAGAGGACCTATCCCGTGAAAAGTGGAGGTGTGGTCAGTCTATCTACCAGTCGTTGCTAGCATGCTGTGTGTTTTTTTGATCGATTGAAACTTTTATTAGTAGATTACACAATACAGTACATATTCCGTTTAACACCCGAATACGTTTTTCAACTTGTTTAAGTCGGGGTCCACGTAAATGAATTCATGGTGCCTCGGTGTGCATTGTTTACACAAGGTGCGATGCGCTACTTATGTCCGTGTCGTTCAGTTCACCTTCAAACCAAACCGAAATCCCGTACCGAAACGCTTCAATACAAATAGACCTACCGTTACACCCCTAGTGACAACCAAATAATTCCACACCTATTTGATAAGACCACCGTGAAATTTGACAACCAAACATTTATCCATATATTTAATACCACCGTAAAATTTGGGAAGCAAACAATTCCACACCCATTTAATAACACCACCGTAACATTTTGACAACCAATTACACAAAGCTAATCGATAAAGAATCTGGATATTATATTCAACCCAACTCTCTCGTTTGAGTCACAAATTAAGAGTGTAACCAACACAACTTTCTTTTCAGTCACATTAGGAGTGTAAAACAGCCTTCTTTCATCTCCGTAATCTCCCTGAAATATGTCCCTATTTTGTCCACTAGAGACTCTGAGATCATTATTCATGCGTTCTTTACATCTCTACATTACTGTTATCTATTTTTTTCAGGCCTCTTTTTGTCTAGCATTAAAATATTAGTTGGTACAAAATGCAGCTGCTATACTTTTAACAAGAAAGTTTGATCATATTACACCTATACTATAGTGTTGTTGCGGTGCATGGTGTAAGAATGATAACATGAATGAACAAATGAATGACAAAATAAGTAAAATTGTGTGACAGAACAGCGGGAGAAGAAGACTGCAGAGAGACGATGTTAGCTGCCAGCGTGTTTATTGACAACTCAGAATGTGAGTGCAGTGTGTGATTACCTTAAAGAGATGGAGTGTGACTATGTGCAAGTATTATCTGAGCGTGGTCACCAGAGGGTGTTGAGTGTGCGTGTTGAGATTGAGGTGGAAGTCCAAAAGGAGAAAAAGGCTTGGACGTCAGAGGGCAGGAGCGAGGTCTTGGTCCAGGAAGGCAAGAGGGAACCCAAAGGGGGTCCAGGTAGACGAAGAGGAAGCTGGAGGACGACACAACACAGGGAGCAAGAAGGCTGGAGATTTGTTGACTTACTGTACTGGTAGGAGAAACTACGTTCTGGCACCGGATCTTAAGACGCGCTGGCTTATGAAGGCTGGTTGCTCATCACGGGCAGGTGTGTTGATTGCAGAGCTCTTGCGGAGGCACACCCGCAGCGGAGAGGGAACACCTGTTGATGTGCTCCGCCATGCACTCAACAGTGCGCACAGCAGGAGGAGAAGCAGGAACGTGACCCTTAACACATTGGGTAAGAGTTATGTACTGTTGTTGCATTGCATAATAAACCAATTTAGACCTTGTAGATATCAAAAACTGAGGAAACCACCATCAGGAAACAAATTAAATATTGACCTTGTATTATGGATAACAAGACACCCCCCCCCCCCCCCCCCCCCCCCCCCCAAATTTAAAATGTAGATGACAAAAACCATGGAGGACAAAAATGAAATACATATTGACCTTGTAAAGTAGATGACCACACACAAAAATTGACTTTGAAGATAAAAAAAGGACACAAATTAAATACATATTGACTTTGTATTGTAGATGACCAAACCCCAAAATTGAACTTGTAGATAACAAAAAACATGACAAATGAAATATATGTTGACCTTGTATTATAGATATCAAAAACCATGAGGAAACAAAAACAATGAGAGAAATACATACTGACCTTGTAGTTAACTAAAACTATGACACACAAAAAATACAAATGTACCTTGAATTGTAGATGACCAGACTCCTTAACATTGACCTTGTAAATAACAAAACACGTTGACAAATGAAATACATATTGACCTTGTGTTGTAGATGAACAGACCCCCAAATTGACGAAGATAAAAAAAAAAAAAGACAAATTAAATACATATTAACATTGTATTGTAGATGACCAAACCCTGCAAAATCAACCTTGTAGATAACAAAAACCATGACCAAAAAAAAGACATATTTCTATTACCATCGTCATGGTAATAGAAACCATGACACAAATACATTGACCTAAAAAAAAAAAAAAAGACTAATTAAATACATATTGACATTGTATTGTAGATGACCATACCCCGCAAAATTGACAGATAAAAAAAAAAAACATGACAAAAAAATATACATATTTACCTTGCGTTGTAGATGATCAGACTTCTTAAAATAGACCTAGTAAATAAAAACCATGAGAAATGAAATACATATTGACCTTGTATTGTAGATATCAAAAACCATGAAAAATTAAATACATACTGACCATGTAGTTAGTTAACAAAAACCATGAGGACACACAAAAAAATTCATATTGACCTTGTATTTTAGATGAACAAACCCCGTAAAATTGACCTTGTAGAAAACAAAAACAATGACACAAATTAAATACATATTTACCTTGTATTGTAGATGACCAACCCCGTAAAATGGACCTTGTAGATAAAAAAACATGACAAATGATATACATATTGACCTTGTATTGTGTAAATGACCGGCCCCCAAAATTGACCTTGAAGATAAAAAATAAAAATAAGACATATTCAATTCATATTGACCTTATATTGTAGATGACAAGACCCCCCCAAAAATTGACCTTGTAGTTAACAAAAACCACAAAGACACAAATACATATTGACCTAGCATTTTAGATATCAAAAACCATGAGAAAACCAAAACAATGACACAAATTAAATACATACTGACCTTGTAGTTAACAAAAACCATGAGGACACAAATAATATTCATATTGACCTTGTGTTGTAGATGACCAGACACCGCGAAATTGACCTTGTAGATAAAAAACCATGACAAATGAAATACATATTGACCTTGTATTGTAGATAAGACCCCACGAAATTGACCTTGTAGATTACAAAACCCATGAGGACACAAATTCATATTGACCTTTTATTGTAAAATGACCAAACCCCGTTAAGTTGACTTTGTAGATAACAAAAACCATGACAAATGAAATACATATTGACCGGCATAGCTCGGTGGGTAGAGTGGCCGTGTCAGCAACTTGAGGGTTGCAGGTTCGATTCCCGCTTGTACCATCCTAGTTACTGCCGTTGTGTCCTTGGGCAAGACACTTTACCCACCTTCTCCCAGTGCCACCCACACTGGTTTAAATGTAACTTAGATATTGGGTGTCACTATGTAAAGCGCTTTGTGTCACTTGAGAAAAGCGCTATATAAATATATAATTCACCTTGTATTGTAGATGGCCAGTTCCCAAAATTGACATTGAAGATAAAAAAAATAAATAAAATACACATTGACTTTGCATTGTAGAAGACCAGACCCTTATAGACAAAACCATGAGGACATATAAAATTCATATTGACCTTGTATTGTAGATATCAAAAACCACGAGAAAACAAAAACAATGACAAATTAAATACATACTGACCTTTTATGACCAAACCCCGACAAATTTACCTTGTAGTTAACAAAAACCATGAGGACGAATAAAATACATATTTACCTTGTATTGTAGATTACCAGACTTCTTAAAATTGACCTAGTAGATAAAAAAACATAAATGAAATACATAGACCTAGTATTGTAAATATCAAAAACCATGAGGAAATAAAAACAATGGCCCAAATTGAATACATATTTACCTTGTATTGTATATGACCAGACCCCCCCCTCCCAAAATTGACTTTGTAGTCAAAAACCATGAGGACAAACAAAAATACATATTGACCTTGTATTGTCGATATCAAAAACCATGAGGAAACAAAAACAGTGACACAAATTAAATACATACTGACCTTGTAGTTAACAAAAACCATGACACAAATAAAATTCAAATTTACCTTGTATTGTAGATGACCAGACTCCTTAAAATTGACCTTGTAGATAAAACACCATGACAAATGAAATACATATTGACCTTGTATTGAAGATGGCCAGACCCCACAAAATTGACCTTGCAGATAAAAACCATGAGGACACAAATTAAATACATAACCTTGTATTGTAGATGAACAGACCCTCCCCAAAAATGTGTTATTTTCAATTATTGCGCCCACACAAGGAACAATTACATCAGCCTGGGGCGCAGCCAGAGTAGAGAAACAAAAAAAAAAAAACAGGGACAGAAAGGAATTTAGAACAAACATTTAAGACACACGAACACAAATCAAGTCATTTGCGGCAAAGAGGTGAGTTTTAAGCTGTGCTCTAAAAGTGTCGAGTGGGGGCGGACTTGACTTTCAGGGGGAGCTTATTCCATAGGCCAGGTACCATCACCGAGAAAGCACGGTCTCTCTTTGTCACTAGGTTTGACTGTGGGACCTTCAAGGTCATCTGGTTGTCAGATCTGAGGCAACAGCCAAGCCTGGAGCTGATAGGTTGGTCCAGGAGATGTTTGATGTAAGCTGGGGCAAGACCACGGAGCGCTTTGAAGACATGCGTAAGGATCTTAAATTTCACTCTGTGCTTCACCAGGATCCAGTGAAGGGAGAAATGTGTTCCCTCATTTTTGTGCCTGTCACCAGCATTTTGTACCAACTGCATGCTATATATGGTCTTGTCAGTGACCCCAGCATAGAGGGCATTCCATTAGTCCAGTCTGCAGAAGATGAGCATGAACACAACCCTCTAAGTTTTTTTTATGACAAAGGATGGCCTTACTTCCTACATTCTTTATGATCTGACTAAACGAGATGGAGTTCCCGAACAGAAGAATTTCACTCTGTCATTGAGCTGCAGGGAGTTTTGACATCCACTCCTTTATGTCCCGCAAGCAGTCCTTCAAATGGTCCAGTCCAGAGGGATCGTCTGTCTTGAGTGGAAGATAGATTTAATATCAGTGTAGTGATGAAAGGAAATTTTATGGCGATGAATGACTTGGCTGAGGGAGAGCATGTAGATGGAGAACAGGATGGAACCCAGCATTGAGCCCTGAGGGACCCCACAGGTGATGTTGGCACAGCGGGAGAAATGTTTGGCTCTGTTCACAGAGAAGGTTCCGTTGTTGAGGGAGGACGTAAACCAGCACAGGGCTATGTTAGTGATGTCGACCTCTTATTTCCGCAGATACACAATACATCCAACATTGGCCGGCCACACACACACACACAAAAGCAGCAACTATCACCCCCCCGCCTCGGGTGAAGGTAACGTAACTATTGTAAACCAGACTTTCAAACCAAGGATGGCACAACATTTATTTAAACCCCAAAATGTCAAAAAGGTGAACAACAACAACAAGAAAGCCAGCACCAACATCTCTGCAGATGTTTGGTGATGCATGGAGAGCTAAGAACTTTTTGTAAATACACCTTAAATAAAGCATCACAAGTGCAAAAATATTCACAGCGTACTTTTCAGCTTGGAGATCACAACTTTGAAATGTCCCAACACCCAGCTTTTGACAACCATAGTAGGGCCAAATCAGTGAGGGCAGGTGTGTTCACCTGTAGCAAACACTCAGCCCCACCTTCATTCATCCATCCATCCATTTCCTACCACTTATTTCCTTTGGTGTCAGATGCCTATCTTAGCTACAATCGGGCCGGAAGGCGGTGTACACCCTGGACAAGTCACCACCTCATCACAGGGCCAACTTAACATCACAAAATGAAAATGCTACGCCCACCCTTCTTTTTTTCTTTCTCTCTCTAACCGTAACCCTACTTTGGTCATGTGCAATACATTTTCATAACATGGTCACTACTGCCTACTTTGTCTTGTTATATTCTTATTTTACTGTTCTATATATATATATTTTTTTCCCCCCATTGTTGCTTTTTATTTTTTATTCTTATTGTAATATTTCTCTATTGTGTTTCCATTTAAACCCCCATTATTTACTTTTATTTAAATTGATCTCAACTCTGTACACTGTTGCTGGAATTTTAATTTTCCTGAAGGAATCAATAAAATACTATCCATCTATGTTGACATTCACGAGATGCCTTCATGAAATTTATCTTTATCTCAGGACAAAAATAAACACTCCAAAACATATACATATGGAGCCTATGTATTATAAATGCTCATTGACATGCTCCACACATATGTATTATAAATCCTCATTGACAAGCTCCACACGTATGTATTAAAAATGCTCATTGACATGCTCCACATGTATGCATGTATGTATCGTTAATGCTCATTGACAGACTCCACATGCATGTATGTGTTGTTAATGCTTATTGACATGCTTGACAAGACATACAAACATGTCAAGCCTGTCAATGAGCATCAACAATACATGTCAAGCATGTAAATGAGCATAAACACACATTCATACATGCTGGGCGTGTAAACGACCATGAATAATACATACATGCCGGGCCTGTAAATGACCATAAATAATACATACATGCCGGGCGTGTAAACGACCATAAATAATACATACATGCCGGGCATGTAAACGACCATAAATAATACATACATGCCGGGCATGTAAACGACCATAAATAATACATACATGCCGGGCATGTAAACGACCATAAATAATACATACATGCCGGGCATGTAAACGACCATAAATAATACATACATGCCGGGCATGTAAACGACCATAAATAATACATACATGCCGGGCATGTAAACGACCATAAATAATACATACATGCCGGGCATGTAAACGACCATAAATAATACATACATGCCGGGCATGTAAACGACCATGAATAATACATACATGCCGGGCATGTAAAAGACCATAAATAATACATACATGCCGGGCATGTAAAAGACCATAAATAATACATACATGCCGGGCATGTAAACGACCATAAATAATACATACATGCCGGGCATGTAAACGACCATGAATAATACATACATGCCGGGCATGTAAACGACCATGAATAATACATACATGCCGGGCATGTAAAAGACCATAAATAATACATACATGCCGGGCATGTAAACGACCATGAATAATACATACATGCCGGGCATGTAAGCGACCATAAATAATACATACATGCCGGGCATGTAAAAGACCATAAATAATACATACATGCCGGGCATGTAAACGACCATGAATAATACATACATGCCGGGCATGTAAACGACCATAAATAATACATACATGCCGGGCATGTAAACGACCATAAATAATACATACATGCCGGGCATGTAAAAGACCATAAATAATACATACATGCCGGGCATGTAAAAGACCATAAATAATACATACATGCCGGGCATGTAAAAGACCATAAATAATACATACATGCCGGGCATGTAAACGACCATAAATAATACATACATGCCGGGCATGTAAACGACCATGAATAATACATACATGCCGGGCATGTAAACGACCATAAATAATACATACATGCCGGGCATGTAAACGACCATAAATAATACATACATGCCGGGCATGTAAAAGACCATAAATAATACATACATGCCGGGCATGTAAAAGACCATAAATAATACATACATGCCGGGCATGTAAAAGACCATAAATAATACATACATGCCGGGCATGTAAATGACCATAAATAATACATACATGCCCGGCATGTAAACGACCATGAATAATACATACTTGCCGGGCATGTAAACGACCATGAATAATACATACATGCCGGGCATGTAAACGACCATAAATAATACATACATGCCCGGCATGTAAACGACCATGAATAATACATACTTGCCGGGCATGTAAACGACCATGAATAATACATACATGCCGGGCATGTATACGAGCATAAACACTACATACATGTCAGGCCTGTAAAAGATCATGAAACACTACAAACATAAACATTGGCGTCGCACACGACCAACGCCAAACCAATTAGTCCGCCCTGAGATGGGTAGGTTTTGAGTTCAAACCCCGCCTGAGTCATACCAAAGACTATAAAAATGGGAGCCATTACCTCCCTGCTTGGCACTCAGAATCAAGGGTTGTAATTGGGGGTTTAATCACCCATATTTATTCCCGAGCTCAGCCACCACTGCTGCTCACTGCTCCCCTCACCTCCCAGGAAGTGATCCAGGGTGATGAGTCAAATGCAGATAATTTCGCCACACCTAGTGTGTGACAATTATTGGTACTTGAACATTGGCCTCAGACTACCAACGCCAAACCAACATTAGCCTTGTCGACGACCGTCAGGAACAAGAGTGAAGCGTCTTGCTCAAGGACACAACGTACAAGACGAGGTCACTAGGTGGGAATTGAACCAGGAATTAAAACTAGGGGAGACAGGACCTTCTCTGTGGTCGGCCCTAAGCTGTGGAACACTGTGGCCCTCCATACTCAAACTGCTCCCGATGTGGAGTGTTTTAAGTCTCGTCTTAAGACCCATTTTTATTCTTTGGCTTTTAACACTACGTGAGTTGTGTGGTCAGAAAATATAATCCTTTAAGTTTACAATTCAGAAAGTTTTATGAAGCATAATTGTAAGCACACAACCACAAAACACAAATTGCTAGCCTCCGATGTTATGAACATTTTTTACAGTTGCATTGTATTGAAAATGACATAGCAAAACATTTATTCCTTTAGTGGGAAAATATATACATAGAATAGAATGTACTTTATTGATCCTTGGGGGATATTCAACACCACAGTCCGCTCACAAACTATGATGATAATAATATTATATATATATATATATATATATATATATATATATATATATATATATATATATATATATATATCTCATTGTGAGCTAACTGTGGTGTTGAATTTCCCCCAAGGATCAATAAAGTACATTCTATTCTATGTATATATTTATTATTATTAATTTTTATTTTTTGTTTTTATTTAGTCATTGGTGGAGCTTAAGATAGTATTTGAATGTTGTTTTTAATATTGTTGTGCCGCACTTTGGAAACATTTTGTTTGAATGTGCTATATACGGTAAATAAAGTGGATTGGAGGAATCCACAGGTTGCTGGTCACTCTACCAACCACGCAGTCCACAAAATAAACCAAAAGAACATTGACTTTGTATAGGACATATACTAATAAATAGGGATGCAAATCTTTGGGTGTCCCACGATTCGATATCGATTCTTAGGGTCGCAATTTGATTATAATTCGATTTTTTCTATTCAACGCGATTCTCAATTCACAACAATATTTTTCCAATTGAAAAGGATTGTGTATTCATTCAATACATAATTTCAGCAGGATCTACCTCAGTCTGCTGACATGCTAGCAGAGTAGTAGATTTTTTTTAAAAGCTTTTATAATTGTAAAGGACAATGTTTTATCAACTGATTGCAATAATGTAAATTTGTTTGAACTATTAAAACTATGACTTATTTTATCTTTGTGAAAACTTTGGACACAGTGTGTTGTCAAGCTTATGAGATGCCATGCAAGTGTAAGCCACTGTGACACTATTGTTCTTTTTGATTATTTTTATAAATGTCTAATGATAATGTCGATGAGGGATTTTTAAATCACTATGCTGAAATCATAATATTGATACTGTTAATCATTTTTGTTTCACTACTTTTGGTTCGTTCTGTATGGTGTTTGTGTCTCCTCTCAATTGCTCTGTTTATTGCAGTTCGGAGTGTTGCTGGCTCAGCTTTGGAATTAGATTGCATTGTTATGGTGTTGGGGCTTCACGGTGGCAGAGGGGTTAGTGCGTCTGCCTCACAATACGAAGGTCCTGCAGTCCTGGGTTCAAATCCAGGCTTGGGATCTTTCTGTGTGGAGTTTGCATGTTCTCCCCGTGAATGCGTGGGTTCCCTCCGGGTACTCCGGCTTCCTCCCACCTCCAAAGACATGCACCTGGGGATAGGTTGATTGGCAACACTAAATTGGCCCTAGTGTGTGAATGTTGTCTATCTGTGTTGGCCCTGCGATGAGGTGGCAACTTGTCCAGGGTGTACCCCGCCTTCCACCCGATTGTAGCTGAGATAGGCGCCAGCGCCCCCAGAAGGGAATAAGCGGTAGAAAATGGATGGATGGATGGATGTTATGGTGTTGCTGTGCAGTGGTTTGTTGGGTTGATTAATTTAAAAAATATATTTTTTCTTTTTTAATCGATTTTTCTAAAAATGAGAATTGATTCTGAATCGCACAATATGAGAATCGTGATTCTAATTCGAATTGATTTTTTCCCCACACCCCTACTAATAAATATTGAAATCTATAAAGCGCACACACACACACACACCAAAAAGCAGCAACTATCACACCCTGCCTTGGGTAAAGGTCATGTAAGCATTGTAAACTGGACTTTCAAACTAAGGACGGCAAAACATGCAGTTTAACACTTTAACATTTATTTAAACCCCAAAATGTCAAAAAGGTGAACAACAACAACAACAACAACAACAACAACAAGAAAGCCAGCACCAACATCTCTGCAGATGTTGGTGATGCATGGAGAGCTGGCAACTTTATGTAAATACACCTTAAACAAAGCATCACAAGTGTAAAAGTATTCACAGCGTACTTTTGAGCTTGGAGATCACAACTTTGAAATGTCCTTCTAAACACCCAGCTTTTGACAACCATAGTTGGACCAAATCAGTGAGGGCAGGTGTGTTCACCTGTAGCAAACACTAATCAGTGAGGGCAGGTGTGTTCACCTGTAGCAAACACTAATCAGTGAGGGCAGGTGTGTTCACCTGTAGCAAACACTAATCAGTGAGGGCAGGTGTGTTCACCTGTAGCAAACACTAATCAGTGAGGGCAGGTGTGTTCACCTGTAGCAAACACTAATCAGTGAGGGCAGGTGTGTTCACCTGTAGCAAACACTAATCAGTGAGGGCAGGTGTGTTCACCTGTAGCAAACACTAATCAGTGAGGGCAGGTGTGTTCACCTGTAGCAAACACTAATCAGTGAGGGCAGGTGTGTTCACCTGTAGCAAACACTAATCAGTGAGGGCAGGTGTGTTCACCTGTAGCAAACACTAATCAGTGAGGGCAGGTGTGTTCACCTGTAGCAAACACTAATCAGTGAGGGCAGGTGTGTTCACCTGTAGCAAACACTAATCAGTGAGGGCAGGTGTGTTCACCTGTAGCAAACACTAATCAGTGAGGGCAGGTGTGTTCACCTGTAGCAAACACTCAGCCACACCTTGACTCTTTTAGCCAGCAGTTGAGAGCCATGGTGACTGACAGCTTGTCAGCAACTAAATGTGTCTTGTTTCTACATGTTGTGTTCCTAACACATGTGCATGTTTGTCACTAAATGTGTGTTTCTACATGTTGTGTTCCTAACACATGTGCATGTTTGTCACTAAATGTGTGTTTCTACATGTTGTGTTCCTAACACATGTGCATGTTTGTCACTAAATGTGTGTTTCTACATGTTGTGTTCCTAACACATGTGCATGTTTGTCACTAAATGTGTGTTTCTACATGTTGTGTTCCTAACACATGTGCATGTTTGTCACTAAATGTGTGTTTCTACATGTTGTGTTCCTAACACATGTGCATGTTTGTCACTAAATGTGTGTTTCTACATGTTGTGTTCCTAACGTGCATGTTTGTCACTAAATGTGTTTTTCTACATGTTGTGTTCCTAACACATGTGCATGTTTGTCACTAAATGTGTGTTTCTACATGTTGTGTTCCTAACACATGTGCATGTTTGTCACTAAATGTGTGTTTCTACATGTTGTGTTCCTAACGTGCATGTTTGTCACTAAATGTGTGTTTCTACATGTTGTGTTCCTAACACATGTGCATGTTTGTCACTAAATGTGTGTTTCTACATGTTGTGTTCCTAACACATGTGCATGTTTGTCACTAAATGTGTGTTTCTACATGTTGTGTTCCTAACGTGCATGTTTGTCACTAAATGTGTGTTTCTACATGTTGTGTTCCTAACACATGTGCATGTTTGTCACTAAATGTGTGTTTCTACATGTTGTGTTCCTAACACATGTGCATGTTTGTCACTAAATGTGTGTTTCTACATGTTGTGTTCCTAACACGTGCATGTTTGTCACTAAATGTGTATTTCTACATGTTGTGTTCCTAACACGTGCATGTTTGTCACTAAATGTGTATTTCTACATGTTGTGTTCCTAACACATGTGCATGTTTGTCACTAAATGTGTGTTTCTACATGTTGTGTTCCTAACACATGTGCATGTTTGTCACTAAATGTGTATTTCTACATGTTGTGTTCCTAACACGTGCATGTTTGTCACTAAATGTGTATTTCTACATGTTGTGTTCCTAACACATGTGCATGTTTGTCACTAAAAGTGTGTTTCTACATGTTGTGTTCCTAACACGTGTGCATGTTTGTCACTAAATGTGTGTTTCTACATGTTGTGTTCCTAACACGTGTGCATGTTTGTCACTAAAAGTGTGTTTCTACATGTTGTGTTCCTAACACGTGTGCATGTTTGTCACTAAATGTGTGTTTCTACATGTTGTGTTCCTAACACATGTGCATGTTTGTCACTAAATGTGTGTTTCTACATGTTGTGTTCCTAACACATGTGCATGTTTGTCACTAAATGTGTGTTTCTACATGTTGTGTTCCTAACACGTGCATGTTTGTCACTAAATGTGTATTTCTACATGTTGTGTTCCTAACACGTGCATGTTTGTCACTAAATGTGTATTTCTACATGTTGTGTTCCTAACACATGTGCATGTTTGTCACTAAATGTGTGTTTCTACATGTTGTGTTCCTAACACATGTGCATGTTTGTCACTAAATGTGTATTTCTACATGTTGTGTTCCTAACACGTGCATGTTTGTCACTAAATGTGTATTTCTACATGTTGTGTTCCTAACACATGTGCATGTTTGTCACTAAAAGTGTGTTTCTACATGTTGTGTTCCTAACACATGTGCATGTTTGTCACTAAATGTGTGTTTCTACATGTTGTGTTCCTAACACGTGTGCATGTTTGTCACTAAAAGTGTGTTTCTACATGTTGTGTTCCTAACCCGTGTGCATGTTTGTCACTAAATGTGTGTTTCTACATGTTGTGTTCCTAACACATGTGCATGTTTGTCACTAAATGTGTATTTCTACATGTTGTGTTCCTAACACATGTGCATGTTTGTCACTAAATGTGTGTTTCTACATGTTGTGTTCCTAACACATGTGCATGTTTGTCACTAAATGTGTGTTTCTACATGTTGTGTTCCTAACATGTGCATGTTTGTCACTAAAAGTGTGTTTCTACATGTTGTGTTCCTAACACATGTGCATGTTTGTCACTAAATGTGTGTTTCTACATGTTGTGTTCCTAACACATGTGCATGTTTGTCACTAAATGTGTATTTCTACATGTTGTGTTCCTAACACATGTGCATGTTTGTCACTAAATGTGTGTTTCTACATGTTGTGTTCCTAACATGTGCATGTTTGTCACTAAATGTGTATTTCTACATGTTGTGTTCCTAACACGTGCATGTTTGTCACTAAATGTGTATTTCTACATGTTGTGTTCCTAACACATGTGCATGTTTGTCACTAAATGTGTGTTTCTACATGTTGTGTTCCTAACATGTGCATGTTTGTCACTAAATGTGTATTTCTACATGTTGTGTTCCTAACACATGCATGTTTGTCACTAAATGTGTATTTCTACATGTTGTGTTCCTAACACATGTGCATGTTTGTCACTAAATGTGTGTTTCTACATGTTGTGTTCCTAACACATGTGCATGTTTGTCACTAAATGTGTATTTCTACATGTTGTGTTCCTAACACATGTGCATGTTTGTCACTAAAAGTGTGTTTCTACATGTTGTGTTCCTAACACATGTGCATGTTTGTCACTAAATGTGTGTTTCTACATGTTGTGTTCCTAACACGTGTGCATGTTTGTCACTAAATGTGTGTTTCTACATGTTGTGTTCCTAACACATGTGCATGTTTGTCACTAAATGTGTGTTTCTACATGTTGTGTTCCTAACACGTGTGCATGTTTGTCACTAAATGTGTGTTTCCACATGTTGTGTTCCTAACACATGTGCATGTTTGTCACTAAATGTGTGTTTCTACATGTGTTCCTAACACATGTGCATGTTTGTCACTAAATGTGTGTTTCTACATGTTGTGTTCCTAACACATGTGCATGTTTGTCACTAAATGTGTGTTTCTACATGTTGTGTTCCTAACACATGTGCATGTTTGTCACTAAATGTGTGTTTCTACATGTTGTGTTCCTAACACATGTGCATGTTTGTCACTAAATGTGTGTTTCTACATGTGTTCCTAACACATGTGCATGTTTGTCACTAAAAGTGTGTTTCTACATGTTGTGTTCCTAACATGTGCATGTTTGTCACTAAATGTGTATTTCTACATGTTGTGTTCCTAACACATGTGCATGTTTGTCACTAAATGTGTGTTTCTACATGTTGTGTTCCTAACACATGAGCATGTTTGTCACTAAAAGTGTGTTTCTACATGTTGTGTTCCTAACACATGTGCATGTTTGTCACTAAATGTGTGTTTCTACATGTTGTGTTCCTAACACATGTGCATGTTTGTCACTAAATGTGTGTTTCTACATGTTGTGTTCCTAACACATGTGCATGTTTGTCACTAAATGTGTGTTTCTACATGTTGTGTTCCTAACACGAGCATGTTTGTCACTAAAAGTGAGTTTCTACATGTTGTGTTCCTAACACATGTGCATGTTTGTCACTAAATGTGTGTTTCTACATGTTGTGTTCCTAACACATGTGCATGTTTGTCACTAAAAGTGTGTTTCTACATGTTGTGTTCCTAACACATGTGCATGTTTGTCACTAAATGTGTGTTTCTACATGTTGTGTTCCTAACACATGTGCATGTTTGTCACTAAATGTGTGTTTCTACATGTTGTGTTCCTAACACATGTGCATGTTTGTCACTAAATGTGTGTTTCTACATGTTGTGTTCCTAACACATGAGCATGTTTGTCACTAAAAGTGAGTTTCTACATGTTGTGTTCCTAACACATGTGCATGTTTGTCACTAAATGTGTGTTTCTACATGTTGTGTTCCTAACGTGCATGTTTGTCACTAAATGTGTATTTCTACATGTGTTCCTAACACGTGCATGTTTGTCACTGAATGTGTATTTCTACATGTTGTGTTCCTAACACATGTGCATGTTTGTCACTAAAAGTGTGTTTCTACATGTTGTGTTCCTAACACATGTGCATGTTTGTCACTAAATGTGTGTTTCTACATGTTGTGTTCCTAACACATGTGCATGTTTGTCACTAAAAGTGTGTTTCTACGTGTTGTGTTCCTAACACATGTGCATGTTTGTCACTAAATGTGTGTTTCTACATGTTGTGTTCCTAACACGTGTGCATGTTTGTCACTAAAAGTGTGTTTCTACATGTGTTCCTAACACATGTGCATGTTTGTCACTAAATGTGTGTTTCTACATGTTGTGTTCCTAACATATGCATGTTTGTCACTAAATGTGTGTTTCTACATGTTGTGTTCCTAACATGTGCATGTTTGTCACTAAAAGTGTGTTTCTACATGTTGTGTTCCTAACACATGTGCATGTTTGTCACTAAATGTGTGTTTCTACATGTGTTCCTAACACATGTGCATGTTTGTCACTAAAAGTGTGTTTCTACATGTTGTGTTCCTAACACATGTGCATGTTTGTCACTAAATGTGTGTTTCTACATGTTGTGTTCCTAACATGTGCATGTTTGTCACTAAATGTGTGTTTCTACATGTTGTGTTCCTAACACATGTGCATGTTTGTCACTAAATGTGTGTTTCTACATGTGTTCCTAACACATGTGCATGTTTGTCACTAAAAGTGTGTTTCTACATGTTGTGTTCCTAACACATGTGCATGTTTGTCACTAAAAGTGTGTTTCTACATGTTGTGTTCCTAACACATGTGCATGTTTGTCACTAAATGTGTGTTTCTACATGTTGTGTTCCTAACACATGTGCATGTTTGTCACTAAATGTGTGTTTCTACATGTGTTCCTAACACATGTGCATGTTTGTCACTAAAAGTGTGTTTCTACATGTTGTGTTCCTAACACATGTGCATGTTTGTCACTAAATGTGTGTTTCTACATGTTGTGTTCCTAACACATGTGCATGTTTGTCACTAAATGTGTGTTTCTACATGTTGTGTTCCTAACACGTGTGCATGTTTGTCACTAAATGTGTGTTTCTACATGTTGTGTTCCTAACACGTGTGCATGTTTGTCACTAAAAGTGTGTTTCTACATGTTGTGTTCCTAACACGTGCATGTTTGTCACTAAATGTGTGTTTCTACATGTTGTGTTCCTAACACATGTGCATGTTTGTCACTAAATGTGTGTTTCTACATGTTGTGTTCCTAACACATGTGCATGTTTGTCACTAAATGTGTGTTTCTACATGTTGTGTTCCTAACACACGTGCATGTTTGTCACTAAATGTGTGTTTCTACATGTTGTGTTCCTAACACATGTGCATGTTTGTCACTAAATGTGTGTTTCTACATGTTGTGTTCCTAACACATGTGCATGTTTGTCACTAAATGTGTGTTTCTACATGTTGTGTTCCTAACACATGTGCATGTTTGTCACTAAATGTGTGTTTCTACATGTTGTGTTCCTAACACATGTGCATGTTTGTCACTAAATGTGTGTTTCTACATGTTGTGTTCCTAACACATGTGCATGTTTGTCACTAAATGTGTGTTTCTACATGTTGTGTTCCTAACACATGTGCATGTTTGTCACTAAATGTGTGTTTCTACATGTTGTGTTCCTAACACATGTGCATGTTTGTCACTAAATGTGTATTTCTACATGTTGTGTTCCTAACACATGTGCATGTTTGTCACTAAATGTGTGTTTCTACATGTTGTGTTCCTAACACGTGCATGTTTGTCACTAAATGTGTATTTCTACATGTTGTGTTCCTAACATGTGCATGTTTGTCACTAAAAGTGTGTTTCTACATGTTGTGTTCCTAACACATGTGCATGTTTGTCACTAAATGTGTGTTTCTACATGTTGTGTTCCTAACACGTGTGCATGTTTGTCACTAAAAGTGTGTTTCTACATGTTGTGTTCCTAACATGTGCATGTTTGTCACTAAAAGTGTGTTTCTACATGTTGTGTTCCTAACACATGTGCATGTTTGTCACTAAATGTGTGTTTCTACATGTTGTGTTCCTAACACATGTGCATGTTTGTCACTAAATGTGTGTTTCTACATGTTGTGTTCCTAACACATGTGCATGTTTGTCACTAAATGTGTGTTTCTACATGTTGTGTTCCTAACACATGTGCATGTTTGTCACTAAATGTGTGTTTCTACATGTTGTGTTCCTAACACATGTGCATGTTTGTCACTAAAAGTGTGTTTCTACATAATGTGTTCCTAACACATGTGCGTGTTTGTCACTAAATGTGTGTTTCTACATGTTGTGTTCCTAACACATGTGCATGTTTGCCACTAAAAGTGTGTTTCTACATGTTGTGTTCTTAACACATGTGCATGTTTGTCACTAAATGTGTGTTTCTACATGTTGTGTTCCTAACACATGTGCATGTTTGTCACTAAATGTGTGTTTCTACATGTTGTGTTCCTAACACGTGTGCATGTTTGTCACTAAAAGTGTGTTTCTACATGTTGTGTTCCTAACACATGTGCATGTTTGCCACTAAAAGTGTGTTTCTACATGTTGTGTTCTTAACACATGTGCATGTTTGTCACTAAAAGTGTGTTTCTACATGTTGTGTTTTTAACACATGTGCATGTTTGTCACTAAATGTGTGTTTCTACATGTTGTGTTCCTAACACATGTGCATGTTTGTCACTAAAAGTGTGTTTCTACATGTTGTGTTCCTAACACATGTGCATGTTTGTCACTAAAAGTGTGTTTCTACATGTTGTGTTCCTAACACATGTGCATGTTTGTCACTAAAAGTGTGTTTCTACATGTTGTGTTCCTAACACATGTACATGTTTGTCACTAAATGTGTGTTTCTACATGTTGTGTTCCTAACACATGTGCATGTTTGTCACTAAATGTGTGTTTCTACATGTTGTGTTCCTAACACATGTGCATGTTTGTCACTAAATGTGTGTTTCTACATGTTGTGTTCCTAACACATGTGCATGTTTGTCACTAAATGTGTGTTTCTACATGTTGTGTTCCTAACACATGTGCATGTTTGTCACTAAATGTGTGTTTCTACATGTTGTGTTCCTAACACATGTGCATGTTTGTCACTAAATGTGTGTTTCTACATGTTGTGTTCCTAACACAAGTGCATGTTTGTCACTAAAAGTGTGTTTCTACATGTTGTGTTCCTAACACATGTGCATGTTTGTCACTAAATGTGTGTTTCTACATGTTGTGTTCCTAACACGTGTGCATGTTTGTCACTAAATGTGTGTTTCTACATGTTGTGTTCCTAACACATGTGCATGTTTGCCACTAAATGTGTGTTTCTACATGTTGTGTTCCTAACACGTGTGCGTGTTTGTCACTAAATGTGTGTTTCTACATGTTGTGTTCCTAACACATGTGCATGTTTGCCACTAAAAGTGTGTTTCTACATGTTGTGTTAACACATGTGCATGTTTGTCACTAAATGTGTGTTTCTACATGTTGTGTTCCTAACACATGTGCATGTTTGTCACTAAATGTGTGTTTCTACATGTTGTGTTCCTAACACGTGTGCATGTTTGTCACTAAAAGTGTGTTTCTACATGTTGTGTTCCTAACACATGTGCATGTTTGCCACTAAGTGTGTTTCTACATGTTGTGTTCTTAACACATGTGCATGTTTGTCACTAAAAGTGTGTTTCTACATGTTGTGTTCTTAACACATGTGCATGTTTGTCACTAAATGTGTGTTTCTACATGTTGTGTTCCTAACACGTGTGCATGTTTGTCACTAAAAGTGTGTTTCTACATGTTGTGTTCCTAACACATGTGCATGTTTGCCACTAAAAGTGTGTTTCTACATGTTGTGTTCCTAACACATGTGCATGTTTGTCACTAAATGTGTGTTTCTACATGTTGTGTTCCTAACACATGTGCATGTTTGTCACTAAAAGTGTGTTTCTACATGTTGTGTTCCTAACACATGTGCATGTTTGTCACTAAATGTGTGTTTCTACATGTTGTGTTCCTAACACATGTGCATGTTTGTCACTAAAAGTGTGTTTCTACATGTTGTGTTCCTAACACATGTGCATGTTTGTCACTAAAAGTGTGTTTCTACATGTTGTGTTCCTAACACATGTGCATGTTTGTCACTAAAAGTGTGTTTCTACATGTTGTGTTCCTAACACATGTGCATGTTTGCCACTAAAAGTGTGTTTCTACATGTTGTGTTCCTAACACATGTGCATGTTTGTCACTAAATGTGTGTTTCTACATGTTGTGTTCCTAACACATGTGCATGTTTGTCACTAAAAGTGTGTTTCTACATGTTGTGTTCCTAACACATGTGCATGTTTGTCACTAAAAGTGTGTTTCTACATGTGTTCCTAACACATGTGCATGTTTGTCACTAAATGTGTGTTTCTACATGTTGTGTTCCTAACACATGTGCATGTTTGTCACTAAAAGTGTGTTTCTACATGTTGTGTTCTTAACACATGTACATGTTTGTCACTAAATGTGTGTTTCTACATGTGTTCCTAACACATGTGCATGTTTGTCACTAAATGTGTGTTTCTACATGTTGTGTTCCTAACACATGTGCATGTTTGTCACTAAATGTGTGTTTCTACATGTTGTGTTCCTAACACGTGTGCATGTTTGTCACTAAATGTGTGTTTCTACATGTTGTGTTCCTAACACATGTGCATGTTTGCCACTAAATGTGTGTTTCTACATGTTGTGTTCCTAACACATGTGCATGTTTGTCACTAAATGTGTGTTTCTACATGTGTTCCTAACACATGTGCATGTTTGTCACTAAAAGTGTGTTTCTACATGTTGTGTTCCTAACACATGTGCATGTTTGTCACTAAATGTGTGTTTCTACATGTTGTGTTCCTAACACATGTGCATGTTTGTCACTAAATGTGTGTTTCTACATGTTGTGTTCCTAACACATGTGCATGTTTGTCACTAAATGTGTGTTTCTACATGTTGTGTTCCTAACACATGTGCATGTTTGTCACTAAAAGTGTGTTTCTACATGTTGTGTTCCTAACACATGTGCGTGTTTGTCACTAAATGTGTGTTTCTACATGTTGTGTTCCTAACACATGTGCATGTTTGTCACTAAAAGTGTGTTTCTACATGTTGTGTTCCTAACACGTGCATGTTTGTCACTAAAAGTGTGTTTCTACATGTTGTGTTCCTAACACATGTGCATGTTTGTCACTAAATGTGTGTTTCTACATGTTGTGTTCCTAACACATGTGCATGTTTGTCACTAAATGTGTGTTTCTACATGTTGTGTTCCTAACACACGTGCATGTTTGTCACTAAATGTGTGTTTCTACATGTTGTGTTCCTAACACATGTGCATGTTTGTCACTAAATGTGTGTTTCTACATGTTGTGTTCCTAACACATGTGCATGTTTGTCACTAAATGTGTGTTTCTACATGTTGTGTTCCTAACACATGTGCATGTTTGTCACTAAATGTGTGTTTCTACATGTTGTGTTCCTAACACATGTGCATGTTTGTCACTAAATGTGTGTTTCTACATGTTGTGTTCCTAACACATGTGCATGTTTGTCACTAAATGTGTGTTTCTACATGTTGTGTTCCTAACACATGTGCATGTTTGTCACTAAATGTGTGTTTCTACATGTTGTGTTCCTAACACATGTGCATGTTTGTCACTAAATGTGTGTTTCTACATGTTGTGTTCCTAACACATGTGCATGTTTGTCACTAAATGTGTATTTCTACATGTTGTGTTCCTAACACATGTGCATGTTTGTCACTAAATGTGTGTTTCTACATGTTGTGTTCCT
Organism: Nerophis ophidion; assembly: GCF_033978795.1. Taxonomy (NCBI): domain Eukaryota; kingdom Metazoa; phylum Chordata; class Actinopteri; order Syngnathiformes; family Syngnathidae; genus Nerophis; species Nerophis ophidion. The sequence continues at coordinate 28,702,195 of NC_084638.1, read as the reverse complement.
AACACGTGCATGTTTGTCACTAAATGTGTATTTCTACATGTTGTGTTCCTAACATGTGCATGTTTGTCACTAAAAGTGTGTTTCTACATGTTGTGTTCCTAACACATGTGCATGTTTGTCACTAAATGTGTGTTTCTACATGTTGTGTTCCTAACACGTGTGCATGTTTGTCACTAAAAGTGTGTTTCTACATGTTGTGTTCCTAACATGTGCATGTTTGTCACTAAAAGTGTGTTTCTACATGTTGTGTTCCTAACACATGTGCATGTTTGTCACTAAATGTGTGTTTCTACATGTTGTGTTCCTAACACATGTGCATGTTTGTCACTAAATGTGTGTTTCTACATGTTGTGTTCCTAACACATGTGCATGTTTGTCACTAAATGTGTGTTTCTACATGTTGTGTTCCTAACACATGTGCATGTTTGTCACTAAATGTGTGTTTCTACATGTTGTGTTCCTAACACATGTGCATGTTTGTCACTAAAAGTGTGTTTCTACATAATGTGTTCCTAACACATGTGCGTGTTTGTCACTAAATGTGTGTTTCTACATGTTGTGTTCCTAACACATGTGCATGTTTGCCACTAAAAGTGTGTTTCTACATGTTGTGTTCTTAACACATGTGCATGTTTGTCACTAAATGTGTGTTTCTACATGTTGTGTTCCTAACACATGTGCATGTTTGTCACTAAATGTGTGTTTCTACATGTTGTGTTCCTAACACGTGTGCATGTTTGTCACTAAAAGTGTGTTTCTACATGTTGTGTTCCTAACACATGTGCATGTTTGCCACTAAAAGTGTGTTTCTACATGTTGTGTTCTTAACACATGTGCATGTTTGTCACTAAAAGTGTGTTTCTACATGTTGTGTTTTTAACACATGTGCATGTTTGTCACTAAATGTGTGTTTCTACATGTTGTGTTCCTAACACATGTGCATGTTTGTCACTAAAAGTGTGTTTCTACATGTTGTGTTCCTAACACATGTGCATGTTTGTCACTAAAAGTGTGTTTCTACATGTTGTGTTCCTAACACATGTGCATGTTTGTCACTAAAAGTGTGTTTCTACATGTTGTGTTCCTAACACATGTACATGTTTGTCACTAAATGTGTGTTTCTACATGTTGTGTTCCTAACACATGTGCATGTTTGTCACTAAATGTGTGTTTCTACATGTTGTGTTCCTAACACATGTGCATGTTTGTCACTAAATGTGTGTTTCTACATGTTGTGTTCCTAACACATGTGCATGTTTGTCACTAAATGTGTGTTTCTACATGTTGTGTTCCTAACACATGTGCATGTTTGTCACTAAATGTGTGTTTCTACATGTTGTGTTCCTAACACATGTGCATGTTTGTCACTAAATGTGTGTTTCTACATGTTGTGTTCCTAACACATGTGCATGTTTGTCACTAAAAGTGTGTTTCTACATGTTGTGTTCCTAACACATGTGCATGTTTGTCACTAAATGTGTGTTTCTACATGTTGTGTTCCTAACACGTGTGCATGTTTGTCACTAAATGTGTGTTTCTACATGTTGTGTTCCTAACACATGTGCATGTTTGCCACTAAATGTGTGTTTCTACATGTTGTGTTCCTAACACGTGTGCGTGTTTGTCACTAAATGTGTGTTTCTACATGTTGTGTTCCTAACACATGTGCATGTTTGCCACTAAAAGTGTGTTTCTACATGTTGTGTTAACACATGTGCATGTTTGTCACTAAATGTGTGTTTCTACATGTTGTGTTCCTAACACATGTGCATGTTTGTCACTAAATGTGTGTTTCTACATGTTGTGTTCCTAACACGTGTGCATGTTTGTCACTAAAAGTGTGTTTCTACATGTTGTGTTCCTAACACATGTGCATGTTTGCCACTAAGTGTGTTTCTACATGTTGTGTTCTTAACACATGTGCATGTTTGTCACTAAAAGTGTGTTTCTACATGTTGTGTTCTTAACACATGTGCATGTTTGTCACTAAATGTGTGTTTCTACATGTTGTGTTCCTAACACGTGTGCATGTTTGTCACTAAAAGTGTGTTTCTACATGTTGTGTTCCTAACACATGTGCATGTTTGCCACTAAAAGTGTGTTTCTACATGTTGTGTTCTTAACACATGTGCATGTTTGTCACTAAATGTGTGTTTCTACATGTTGTGTTCCTAACACATGTGCATGTTTGTCACTAAAAGTGTGTTTCTACATGTTGTGTTCCTAACACATGTGCATGTTTGTCACTAAAAGTGTGTTTCTACATGTGTTCCTAACACATGTGCATGTTTGTCACTAAATGTGTGTTTCTACATGTTGTGTTCCTAACACATGTGCATGTTTGTCACTAAATGTGTGTTTCTACATGTTGTGTTCCTAACACGTGTGCATGTTTGTCACTAAATGTGTGTTTCTACATGTTGTGTTCCTAACACATGTGCATGTTTGCCACTAAATGTGTGTTTCTACATGTTGTGTTCCTAACACATGTGCATGTTTGTCACTAAATGTGTGTTTCTACATGTGTTCCTAACACATGTGCATGTTTGTCACTAAAAGTGTGTTTCTACATGTTGTGTTCCTAACACATGTGCATGTTTGTCACTAAATGTGTGTTTCTACATGTTGTGTTCCTAACACATGTGCATGTTTGTCACTAAATGTGTGTTTCTACATGTTGTGTTCCTAACACATGTGCATGTTTGTCACTAAATGTGTGTTTCTACATGTTGTGTTCCTAACACATGTGCATGTTTGTCACTAAATGTGTATTTCTACATGTTGTGTTCCTAACACATGTGCATGTTTGTCACTAAATGTGTGTTTCTACATGTTGTGTTCCTAACACGTGCATGTTTGTCACTAAATGTGTATTTCTACATGTTGTGTTCCTAACATGTGCATGTTTGTCACTAAAAGTGTGTTTCTACATGTTGTGTTCCTAACATGTGCATGTTTGTCACTAAATGTGTATTTCTACATGTTGTGTTCCTAACATGTGCATGTTTGTCACTAAAAGTGTGTTTCTACATGTTGTGTTCCTAACACGTGCATGTTTGTCACTAAATGTGTATTTCTACATGTTGTGTTCCTAACATGTGCATGTTTGTCACTAAAAGTGTGTTTCTACATGTTGTGTTCCTAACACGTGTGCATGTTTGTCACTAAAAGTGTGTTTCTACATGTTGTGTTCCTAACATGTGCATGTTTGTCACTAAAAGTGTGTTTCTACATGTTGTGTTCCTAACACATGTGCATGTTTGTCACTAAATGTGTGTTTCTACATGTTGTGTTCCTAACACATGTGCATGTTTGTCACTAAATGTGTGTTTCTACATGTTGTGTTCCTAACACATGTGCATGTTTGTCACTAAATGTGTGTTTCTACATGTTGTGTTCCTAACACATGTGCATGTTTGTCACTAAAAGTGTGTTTCTACATGTTGTGTTCCTAACACATGTGCGTGTTTGTCACTAAATGTGTGTTTCTACATGTTGTGTTCCTAACACATGTGCATGTTTGCCACTAAAAGTGTGTTTCTACATGTTGTGTTCCTAACACATGTGCATGCTTGTCACTAAATGTGTGTTTCTACATGTTGTGTTCCTAACACATGTGCATGTTTGTCACTAAATGTGTGTTTCTACATGTTGTGTTCCTAACACATGTGCATGTTTGTCACTAAATGTGTGTTTCTACATGTTGTGTTCCTAACACATGTGCATGTTTGTCACTAAAAGTGTGTTTCTACATGTTGTGTTCCTAACACATGTGCGTGTTTGTCACTAAATGTGTGTTTCTACATGTTGTGTTCCTAACACATGTGCATGTTTGCCACTAAAAGTGTGTTTCTACATGTTGTGTTCTTAACACATGTGCATGTTTGTCACTAAATGTGTGTTTCTACATGTTGTGTTCCTAACACATGTGCATGTTTGTCACTAAATGTGTGTTTCTACATGTTGTGTTCCTAACACGTGTGCATGTTTGTCACTAAAAGTGTGTTTCTACATGTTGTGTTCCTAACACATGTGCATGTTTGCCACTAAAAGTGTGTTTCTACATGTTGTGTTCTTAACACATGTGCATGTTTGTCACTAAAAGTGTGTTTCTACATGTTGTGTTCTTAACACATGTGCATGTTTGTCACTAAATGTGTGTTTCTACATGTTGTGTTCCTAACACGTGTGCATGTTTGTCACTAAAAGTGTGTTTCTACATGTTGTGTTCCTAACACATGTGCATGTTTGCCACTAAAAGTGTGTTTCTACATGTTGTGTTCTTAACACATGTGCATGTTTGTCACTAAATGTGTGTTTCTACATGTTGTGTTCCTAACACATGTGCATGTTTGTCACTAAAAGTGTGTTTCTACATGTGTTCCTAACACATGTGCATGTTTGTCACTAAAAGTGTGTTTCTACATGTTGTGTTCCTAACACATGTGCATGTTTGTCACTAAATGTGTGTTTCTACATGTTGTGTTCCTAACACATGTGCATGTTTGTCACTAAAAGTGTGTTTCTACATGTTGTGTTCCTAACACATGTACATGTTTGTCACTAAATGTGTGTTTCTACATGTGTTCCTAACACATGTGCATGTTTGTCACTAAAAGTGTGTTTCTACATGTTGTGTTCCTAACACATGTGCATGTTTGTCACTAAATGTGTGTTTCTACATGTTGTGTTCCTAACACGTGTGCATGTTTGTCACTAAATGTGTGTTTCTACATGTTGTGTTCCTAACACATGTGCATGTTTGCCACTAAATGTGTGTTTCTACATGTTGTGTTCCTAACACGTGTGCGTGTTTGTCACTAAATGTGTGTTTCTACATGTTGTCTTCCTAACACATGTGCATGTTTGCCACTAAAAGTGTGTTTCTACATGTTGTGTTCTTAACACATGTGCATGTTTGTCACTAAATGTGTGTTTCTACATGTTGTGTTCCTAACACATGTGCATGTTTGTCACTAAATGTGTGTTTCTACATGTTGTGTTCCTAACACGTGTGCATGTTTGTCACTAAAAGTGTGTTTCTACATGTTGTGTTCCTAACACATGTGCATGTTTGCCACTAAAAGTGTGTTTCTACATGTTGTGTTCTTAACACATGTGCATGTTTGTCACTAAAAGTGTGTTTCTACATGTTGTGTTCTTAACACATGTGCATGTTTGTCACTAAATGTGTGTTTCTACATGTTGTGTTCCTAACACGTGTGCATGTTTGTCACTAAAAGTGTGTTTCTACATGTTGTGTTCCTAACACATGTGCATGTTTGCCACTAAAAGTGTGTTTCTACATGTTGTGTTCTTAACACATGTGCATGTTTGTCACTAAATGTGTGTTTCTACATGTTGTGTTCCTAACACATGTGCATGTTTGTCACTAAAAGTGTGTTTCTACATGTTGTGTTCCTAACACATGTGCATGTTTGTCACTAAAAGTGTGTTTCTACATGTTGTGTTCCTAACACATGTGCATGTTTGTCACTAAAAGTGTGTTTCTACATGTTGTGTTCCTAACACGTGTGCACGTTTGTCACTAAATGTGTGTTTCTACATGTTGTGTTCCTAACACATGTGCATGTTTGTCACTAAATGTGTGTTTCTACATGTTGTGTTCCTAACACATGTGCATGTTTGTCACTAAATGTGTGTTTCTACATGTTGTGTTCCTAACACGTGTGCACGTTTGTCACTAAATGTGTGTTTCTACATGTTGTGTTCCTAACACATGTGCACGTTTGTCACTAAATGTGTGTTTCTACATGTTGTGTTCCTAACACGTGTGCACGTTTGTCACTAAAAGTGTGTTTCTACATGTTGTGTTCCTAACACGTGTGCACGTTTGTCACTAAATGTGTGTTTCTACATGTTGTGTTCCTAACACATGTGCATGTTTGTCACTAAATGTGTGTTTCTACATGTTGTGTTCCTAACACATGTGCATGTTTGTCACTAAAAGTGTGTTTCTACATGTTGTGTTCCTAACATGTGCATGTTTGTCACTAAAAGTGTGTTTCTACATGTTGTGTTCCTAACACATGTGCATGTTTGTCACTAAAAGTGTGTTTCTACATGTTGTGTTCCTAACACGTGTGCACGTTTGTCACTAAATGTGTGTTTCTACATGTTGTGTTCCTAACACGTGTGCATGTTTGTCACTAAATGTGTGTTTCTACATGTTGTGTTCCTAACACATGTGCATGTTTGTCACTAAATGTGTGTTTCTACATGTTGTGTTCCTAACACATGTGCATGTTTGTCACTAAAAGTGTGTTTCTACATGTTGTGTTCCTAACACATGTGCATGTTTGTCACTAAAAGTGTGTTTCTACATGTTGTGTTCCTAACACATGTGCATGTTTGTCACTAAAAGTGTGTTTCTACATGTTGTGTTCCTAACACGTGTGCACGTTTGTCACTAAATGTGTGTTTCTACATGTTGTGTTCCTAACACATGTGCATGTTTGTCACTAAATGTGTGTTTCTACATGTTGTGTTCCTAACACATGTGCATGTTTGTCACTAAATGTGTGTTTCTACATGTTGTGTTCCTAACACGTGTGCACGTTTGTCACTAAATGTGTGTTTCTACATGTTGTGTTCCTAACACATGTGCACGTTTGTCACTAAATGTGTGTTTCTACATGTTGTGTTCCTAACACGTGTGCACGTTTGTCACTAAAAGTGTGTTTCTACATGTTGTGTTCCTAACACGTGTGCACGTTTGTCACTAAATGTGTGTTTCTACATGTTGTGTTCCTAACACATGTGCATGTTTGTCACTAAATGTGTGTTTCTACATGTTGTGTTCCTAACACATGTGCATGTTTGTCACTAAAAGTGTGTTTCTACATGTTGTGTTCCTAACATGTGCATGTTTGTCACTAAAAGTGTGTTTCTACATGTTGTGTTCCTAACACATGTGCATGTTTGTCACTAAAAGTGTGTTTCTACATGTTGTGTTCCTAACACGTGTGCACGTTTGTCACTAAATGTGTGTTTCTACATGTTGTGTTCCTAACACATGTGCATGTTTGTCACTAAAAGTGTGTTTCTACATGTTGTGTTCCTAACACGTGTGCACGTTTGTCACTAAATGTGTGTTTCTACATGTTGTGTTCCTAACACGTGTGCATGTTTGTCACTAAATGTGTGTTTCTACATGTTGTGTTCCTAACACATGTGCATGTTTGTCACTAAATGTGTGTTTCTACATGTTGTGTTCCTAACACATGTGCATGTTTGTCACTAAAAGTGTGTTTCTACATGTTGTGTTCCTAACACATGTGCATGTTTGTCACTAAATGTGTGTTTCTACATGTTGTGTTCCTAACACGTGTGCACGTTTGTCACTAAATGTGTGTTTCTACATGTTGTGTTCCTAACACATGTGCATGTTTGTCACTAAAAGTGTGTTTCTACATGTTGTGTTCCTAACACGTGTGCACGTGCAGTGCGAATCAAACAATTTTCAAGCAGCATTGAAGCACACAGTAGAAGCATCAAGACAAACAATAGAACGCCAGTGTAAAAGAGCAAACTGTCACAGCAACACAAACACAACTTTAAATCAGCAATAAAGCACACGGTAGAAGCATGAAGACAAACAATAGAACGCCAGTGTAAAAGAGCAAAGTATTACTCACTGCGAATAAAACCCGTCCGATCCACATCCGTCAAAAAAGAATAATGATGAAGCAGTGAAGGAGGGACTCGGGTGGAACTAAATACAACTAATTAAACGAGGAACAGGTGTGCAGACACGGAGCAGAGAGTAAAGGTGCCACAAAAGACAGAGAGCAAACAGGAAACAGTGAGAAAATAAGAGCAGCAGCACAGGAAGTGATTTCAAAGACAGGAAAAGCAAACATGAGCAAAGTGTCAGTAGCACTTCTGATACATATATATATATTAGACCAGGGTCTCAGACCGCAAGATCTTATTTTGCGGCTCCCACGCTAATATGAAAGTTGAATGTTAGTGAGAGTTTGATATGAATGGTGCTTGACAGCGTTGTGGGCGGAGCTGAAGGAATCCACCAATCACGGTGTGCTATATGGCTCTCCAACAGTGACGTCACTTGTGTGACGCAGGCAGAGAAAGGTTTGAAATAAAGTTGAAAACGATGATGCTGTTCTTCCAAATTTTATTTATTTGATTAATCTGAATGATCCTATGGCTCAATTAATTTGCACTTGGTTATTATATATATATATTTTTTTGTATTCTATTTTTGTTACTTTGAATTTACAACCTCCTGGCGCTGTTTGGACTGTTTTTATAATTTTTTTGTAATGTTTTATACTGTTTTTGAACTATTTTGATTATTGTTTCTCATTTGTTTGTTATTGTTGAAATTTATAAATAAACATTTAAAAAAAAGAAGTTTGAAATAAAGTGGTCCTCGTGTAAAACTAGAGCCTGCGTCTTTGTTATTGTAAGCGAGAGTTTATATATGTCGCCTATACTGTATAAAAGTACAAAATAAGAAAGAGGGAGGCTGCAGTTTTACACTTTATTTAGGACCACTTTATTTACTTTCTTTCAAAAACCTCCGCTCCACTCAACCTGTCACCACTTCCGCTCCTCGGGCCTTCAAAATAAGACTCCAAGGCATATACTGTAGAAGAGCTTCTAACAGGAACTTAACATCACAAAGAGGCAAGGCCATAAAAATAGGTTACATACCTCCCCTCCTACAAAAAGAAACGTCCTCGTTTCAACACAAATAACAGGATAAGTGCAAAAACAACACAGGCAGTTAAAACAAAAACATATTAACCTGTCCCCCCAAATATACAGAGCCTCACAACACACAAAACAACAACAAAAAAATGTAACCGATGGTTTATATATGTCGCCTATACTGTATAAAACCACAAAATAATGCAACCTATTTTATGGGTTTGCCTCTTTGTGATGTTAAGTACCTGTTATAAGCTGTGATACAATATTTGCCTCGAGCTCTTATTTTGAAGTCGCTGAGAGCGGAAGTGGTGAGAGGTTGAGTGGAGCGGAGGTTTTTGAAAGAAAGTAAATAAAGTGGTCCTCGTGTAAATCTGGAGCCTCCCTCGGTGTTTGTTATTTTGTACTTTTATACAGTATAGGCGACATATATAAACATCTCCGCTCCACTCATCGTGTCACCACTTAGGGCCTTCAAAGTAAGAGCTCAAGGCATATAATGTATAACAGCTTTTACCAGGAACTTCATTCATCCATCCATTTCCTACCGCTTATTCCCTTTAGGGTCGCTGGTGCCTATCTCAGCTACAATCGGGCGGAAGGCCGGATA